>NW_027508866.1:6487500-6737500 GCF_051911475.1 Siphateles boraxobius
AAAATTGCCAGAGTAAAATTTATTTTAATTGAATTTAAATGGTTTTATTTTAATTGTAACTATTTTTATGCAATGTTATTTAATGCAAAATGAAATTCTAAATGATTTGATATCAGGAAACGTAAATAAATGGAAAATATTATGTAGTTAACATTATGGTTTTATTTTAATTTAAACCATGAAATAAACATTGCAAATGGATAAACTTAATTTAAAATGATTTCATCTTAATGTAATGCAAAGTAAAATTTGAAATTATTGGAAATAAGAAAATATCACTAAATGGAATAAATTATGTAGATAAAACTATGGTAATATTTTCATTTGAAATGTAAAATAATTGCAAAAATGGTTTTATTTTAATTTAAAATTATTTTATTTTAACTTAGTAACTTACAAAGTAAAATTGGAAATGATTTGAAATCAGGAAATTTAACCAATGGAATAAATTATGGAAATAACAATTAAACAGAAGTTTTTAAAATTAAAAAAAGAATTCGATAAACATAATTATTATGCTAGCAAGTGTAATAATGAACATATAACAGAGGGCAAAACAAGTTTGTTTTTATTATTATGTGGCAATGTCTCAAAAACATGACCTATCTCTCTCTCCCACTCTGTCTGTCTCTTCTGCTGTCTTGTTGTTTGTCTCCATCTCGCTTATCCTTTTCTCTGTTGTAACGGTTCCAAAGTTCCATATATTCCTCCGAAGGCTTGTTCTGGAAGCGCTGTGGGAGGTATGTCTGCTACCATTATCCACATTGTCACAGCCCCCACGGCTCCCTTTTAATATTCAAGCGCAAAGGGAACAGGGATAGGCTGCAGCCTGATAGGATTGTTTCCAGACTCCATATGCCAGGCCAAGGGATTGCTGCCTCTTTCCGCCCTAGTGTGTTATATGTGTATGTGTGTGTTACAAATCAAGACTTTCACTAAAACCCAACTTTATGGGATTTTGCACTCTGCTGTGCTCAGTGCTGGTGGTTGTGGGCAGAGTGTTTATCCTATTTATGTCAAAACACACACACACACACACACACTCACAAAAGCATATGGCTACTGTATGCGTGTTCAGTGAAATGATGCACTGTCAAAAAGTAACTGTACCTTTAAGGCCTCAACTTAAAACAAAATTCAAGAACAAATTGGTGTGACATAATTTCAAATAAAATCAGGCCAAAACGAAGTTTGTTTTGTGAGTTTGAAACAGCTTGCCAAAGAGAACTTTCCGGGAAACTTTGCTCCAGCTGGTAAACACCTTTTATGTAATAGGTAGGAGTTGAAGCTCTGAAGCTCCGCCGTCTTTGATGTTCAAATCTTCTCCGTAT
The DNA here is from genome assembly GCF_051911475.1 of Siphateles boraxobius. Lineage (NCBI taxonomy): Eukaryota > Metazoa > Chordata > Actinopteri > Cypriniformes > Leuciscidae > Siphateles > Siphateles boraxobius. The sequence continues at coordinate 6,488,832 of NW_027508866.1, forward strand.
CATTTCTTCTGTTCAGTCTTTCGAGGCCAGAGTTGGTGTCCGCTAGGAAAAACACTGGAGAGCCGGTTTATAGAAGAAATTGAAGTTGTAATTCTTATTGAGAGAGACACTTGACACTGTTTTTTCATGTTTAATACTTAAAAGCTGCTTGCTTTTAAATAATCTAATGTTTAAGGTGCTGTATAAATAATCTTGACTGGACTGCCGAATTGCAGAGCTCGTTCAAACATCCACATCGCTATGACGTGATGCTTTCTTTACTGCTGCTTTCTCACCACTGTCATTTGTTGTGTGTTAATTTTGTTATTTGGAGGAATAACAAACAGCACATTTATAACAGCACATTTTTACATATTCATCTAAACGCCGCTCTCAGCAGTGTGGATGGCTTCGTGTTTTACGCTTTCCAAATTCTTTTCACCCCTAAGCACAGATATGAAAAAGAAGTTTACTGTCATGTCGGGGCCTTTAGCTTGTGACTGGAGTAACCTCAGATGTTTGTGCACAATCTAGCCATAAAGGGGATGGATATTATTAAGATACTAATATGCACTCTTTATGCACCCCTGAATAGATCCTTCATACTACTCCCATCTGGTCGCAGATACAGAGCACTAACCTGAACTAAAGCCTATTTCAAAAAAGTTTTGTCCCCACCGCCATCAGTGCTGAACAAACTGTAATACTGCCACCTCCCACTTCCGTTGTCTTGTAGTGTTTACATTTGATGTGTTTATCTGGGTCTTGTGTGTTTGTATATGTATTTGGATATGTGTTACATGTTCTATGTGTTTCCTGTGATATTTCTGTGCAATGGAAGAAGAAAAAAGGATGTGTGAAAATAATTATCCCTATGGGACAATAAAGACTCTATCTATCTTTATGGGGTAGATAATGCACAAATGTGTACCATTAAGGTTACTTCAGTGCAAGTACAAGTACTTCTTGTGCATTTGTTTGACGGTGTTTAACAAATAAAACACATATTACATACAGAAAAAGTTTTGTGAAATAAATGCGTTGTGGAATTTATGTTTTCCTGTTTTATTTTATTGTATTGCATTATTGTATTTTATTTATCGATATGGTTCAGAACCATATACATATGGCCAGTTACTGTCCCAGTACTCAAATGAAATTTTATTTTATTTTATTTTAATTATTTTTTATTAAACTATACAGTCTACATAAATCTAAACAAAAGACATAATTTCGTAATTTTTTGCCCTGGAGGAAGTAAAAAGACAATTCCAAAAGTTTTGAGAATTATTGCAAAGTAAAAATTTTATTATTATTTATTCATTTTGCACTCCATAACTTTGTAGATAAAATAAGTAAATTGGATCTAATGGAGGTTTTTCCCCACTGGGGGGATTGTTTTCTGTTCCACAGATTCTTCCAAAAGAATCCTGTTGATAAAACTAGAGGACAAACACACAATACCTGGTGAAACTTAAAATGGTCGTGCTGCCGAATGAAACTGCAGACAAATTGATTATTTCCACATTTACTTTATCTCATATATGATTTACTTATTTGTTCCACGCCAGGCAATGTCACAAACTCTCAGCTTTTGTTTGCTGTAGTCAAGTTAAGATTACTTTTATTCACAAAATCAACTTTTGCTAGCAGCTATTATTTTTCACCACCATTCCCCATTTATTCATAATGTTTCCCTGTGGGTGTAATTACCCATTTAATTTCCAGGATAAACTTTCCATTTAGATATCGATAATGGTATCAATATCTGTGAAATTAGCCCCTCTAAGACTTGGTAGCGGTCGGATCGAAAGGAAAACAATAAGTGATTCATCCTGTATCCGGTTAAGATCAGTTGACGTCATTGGCTCTGTAGTTTGAGAGTGACTCAGGTGTTTTCAGTCTTGTTATCAGTGTGAACTATATAGATTTATGCCCATGATGCTTAGTACATACAAGTTCCTTCTCTGAGGAAGTGTCCTAGTCTCCTTGTTTGCTTCACTCTTGCACTGTCCCCTCTGGCGAAGTTTACAGTGTCCCAGCTTCCTTCTTCCTACTCGTTCATGCGTGCTCATGGCGGCCTGTCAGTGTCCTATTAGTCAAACACTGTATTCATCAGTGTTTATTAGCATGTGAAAGGTCACCGTCATGTCAGCTGCTAATTGCTGTGGCATTAAACATCCGATTGATCGGCTGATGAGGTGAAATGTGACAGGACGCCATGATGCACGATGTAGATGTCGATAAATTCTTGAACCTGTCTGAACATAAATAAAGCCAAACGGTCTGTCGCATACTGTCGTACATCCTTATCCGTGGTTCAAGCCGTACCGTGAGAATCGGGCACGATTGAGATATATAGAGGTCTTAAAATAGCCCTTAAAGATGACAGCACTGATAGAGCTGCACACTAGATAAGCATGTGACTTCATGTTGATCGATGGCGGGGAAATAAAGTGTATCATAATGGAGACGGGATCTGTCTGTGTGGCACATTGTGTCTGAGCCGGCCCGTCGGGAGCGCTGGGGCCGACATTATTTGATCTGTGTTTACATTTATAATATCTCTTTATTTCAAGCCAATCTCGATATGTTTTTTGTACAAACTTTGCTGGCACCACCTGTCTCTTTCTCCTCTCTTGGTAAATTTCAGACATATTTGTCAAACTTAAACTCCCTTGTTGTCAGTTCTTTGCCTTGCCTAAACATTGACTATCTTTACAAACATCCATATTTGTTCTCTTTGTTTTGTGTATTCGGGTTTTTAGTAGTGCATGCTAAGGCAAGGTTCAATATTACTAATGATATGCAATAATGCTGATAGTTACCATTAACAATAATTATCATAATACTATTTAGAGTTAGACGTTTGTTTAAATTGTCAAATACTGTGTAACTCATCCAACACTGTTAGTAATAAACACAAATGACACCTCAAATCAGGCTGATTGTTCAGTGTTTAGTGCAGGTTTACAGTTTTAATCTGGTAAATAATAAAACATGCAAAAAAACAAACCAAAAGTCCAGCTTTACATAACAGTATATTAAAGTCCCCCTGTGGTGAAAATCAAGCCTTAATGTTGTTTTTATGTCAATGTGGTGTTTTTAATATGCTTTAAAACAAACCATGTATAAATTCACAAGTCGACAGCATTGCTGAGTATTTTCTCTTTAAAACTGCTGTGAACCAAAGACAGTCTCAAAAACACGATTTGAAATCGCTGGTGTTTCTGACGTCACAAGCAACCTTGTAACCAATCAGATCAACGTGTGATCGACAACGAGTGGATCTCTGAGCTGAGTGAGTGAGTGGAGGCGGGGCTCATTTGCATATTCATAGAACCGCGTATACTAAATGAGGAAAGAGTATAGAGTTACATTCAAGCTATTTTAATGCATTCTTAAGGTTGCGTGACTTGTAGACACTGAAAACTATGGGTCATGAGATGCACACGTGTAAATGAACACAGTTCCTTGCTTTACCTGAAACACGAAGCACATATATTTAATTAATGAAATTGCAGCCTTTACGATTTGATAGTTGCATTCAATTTTGGTTTTCTTGTGATTAGTTGTGCAGCCCTAGTGAACCTTCTCACATTTCTCCTGGTTAAGACACAGTTTTACACTGAAGGAGGAGTTTTGGTGGATGGTTCTTTTGATCGGACAAGAAAGCAACCACCCAGAACACCCTTTGCAACTTTGCAACCATCCACAACACTATACCAATGAGTTTTGGATATATAAACTACTTAAATTTTCTTCTGAAAATGTAAAAATCTTGTTTGTGCTTGTCGTCTCAGCAGTGGTTGACAAGCTGTAATCAGCCTCAGGATCTGAGTCCCTGCAGGGGGCTTTGTTGATATTTGCATCCAGCAGTTAATGAAATGATCAACGAGAGAACAAAAATACAAATAAATCAAAAGCTGTACAGAAGAAAGGCCTCCAACAAGGTCTAAGAAAGCCCTGTCTTTGTGTATGCGCTATTGATGGCCAGCTGTAATTGATCGTCACATCTGCTCTGCTCTGGTCGATGCCATGCACGGTATCTGATATCCTCCTATTTTCTTCCAATGCCACATTAGAGAATCGCACCCGAAGGATTAAAGCCTTTGCTTAAGGCTCCCCGCTGACCACAGGACATAATGTCATCTCATTCCTGACTTTAATGTGTTCCCATGGGGTGTACACTGTCCTCTGAAGACAGTTTTAGCTGGGCAACCTGGTCAGCTGAGCCACAAAGACTAAACAATTGATCATTCAAACTAATTATGACTTAATTAGGGAGCTTGTTCTAAACCGAGTATTTCACAATAACATGCCAATGAGAGAACCCCAAGACAAGCGCTTAATTGGAGAGACATGACTACACAACTACATAACAACATAACACTGCAATGTTTTTTTTGCCAACAGGCAAGCTCATTATCTCTGTCAATGACAGTGTTTCACCACAAGAATGATTTACTGATATTGTGCAAGTGATACATGTTAAAGAAAAACTGATATGTTGATGGTTCTAGAGCATTTTGGGGCACTTGGACAGTTTACTAACCAGCCAGAGAGAGAGAGAGAGAGAGAGAGAGAGATAGATCATATCCTGCTAAGGGTTATTTTATCACTTGTCCCTTGACCCCTGCATGACCTCTCACACCAGAACCAGAACCTTTTGAAACAGAGAGAGAGAGAGAGAGAGAGAGAGAGAGAGAGAGAGAGAGAGAGAGAGAGAGAGAGAGAGAGAGAGAGAGAGAGATCATATCCTGCTAAGGGTTATTTTATCACTTGTCCCTTGACCCCTGCATGACCTCTCACACCAGAACCAGAACCTTTTGAAACAGAGAGAGAGAGAGAGAGAGAGAGAGAGGGAGGGAGGGAGGGAGGGAGACGGGGTGATCGAGGCAGCCAAAGAGCTATTTTTTCATAGCAGCTCTAGTGCATTCCAGGTCAGATGAAGGCACTTTTGGATTTAATGAAAATTTTATAAACACATATTCGCTCTGGCTATAGGCATTCATCGCTTCTCTCTTTATGCAAGCATTCTGCCCTTCCCTCTTTCTCTCTCCTGCATCTTTTCCTCTAAAAATAGATATTTGAGTGATTTTTCTATCATGTTTCTGTTGGTCTCTGTAGAATGGAGAATAGATGATGGATCCATCCATAGCATACATGATGGATCTCTATACAGTCCTGGGCTAAATAAATAAATAAATGGGCCAAGACCAAAATTGCTCAACACAAGTTTTTTTTGTCTTAACCACAAAATATTGGTCAGGATATTAGCTACATTTAAGCAACTGCACTACTTTAATCCATTGGGACCCATATGGGAAGTTGTGTGCGGAGTGATGAATCACAATGAAACACGAGTTCATGGTGATGCTCCAGAACAGTGTCTTCGAAATAATGGAGAGAAATATAATAATAAATGCCTCTCTACCGCAGTGAAGCACAGAGGAAGAGTGTCCTTGTGTGGGGAGCCTTTTTAGTACATGAGAATATTGCAGAATGGCTTGCTTCCCACTAATGAAAAGTTGTTATCTAAAGAGTAATGATCAGGGGCCGTATTCACAAAGAATTGTAAGGCTAAAAGTAGCTCCTAACTGGCGAATTTAGGAGCAACTCCTAAAAATAATGGGCGTGTCACTCCTAACTTTAGGACTCCTAATTTTTTTCACTAAGAGTAATTCACGAAGCATTTTAGCCCTAAAGTAGCACCTAAGTCTGGGACAGCTTAAAAGAAGTCGAGAGGACTCCTAACTCACTAAGACATATTCACAAAGGATTGTAACGCATACCACCGCCTCTCGCAGTCGTCCGGGGTCCGCCACACAAGCGGGAATGCTGCATTGATCTGCAAACAAATCCTCTCCCATGTCTCATGCTTAGTTTTACTTGATATCCCAGTGTCGAATTTCCCTTTTATTTTTTATTTTTTTTTCAGCACCAACTGGACCAGCAGCGTCCAGCGTCCAGTTGGGGTTTCTTTTCCGTTTTGGCGAGTTCATAATCCATCGTCATTCAACTATTACATTACTTCAATAGGAGCAACATTTCCTTGCTTTAAGTAGTCTATTTAGGCTATGGAAGCTTGTTTCCGCCATAGAATGAAAAATAAAAAAAGGCAATTGCGACTTTTTATCTCACAATTGCGACTTTATTTCTCACAATTCTGACTTCATATCTCGCAATTGTGAGATAAAAAGTTGCAATTATTTTTTATTTATTTTTATTCAGTGGCGGAAACAAGCTTCCAAACTAATAGGATGTCAATTAACCAAGCAAGTGATAATGCAAGTGTCGTTTTTCATTATTAGGCAAGTGGTGGTTTCATTAGGGTATTAGGCTACCTTAATTTAATTTAATTTAATGCACCACTTTTCTCTCTCTCTCTGGCTTTTTAGAATTACACTTCACTGGGGCCTGCACAAACATCTCATTAGGCTATATATGCATTTCGATGACATTACTATTATTATTTTGTGTAGGACACAGACATATTTAGATGTCGTAATTCCATGATTTGTTGCGTCTGTGTTATGTTCCGCATGATGGCCCTGTCATCTAACAACCAATCACCGTGATCATTGCGAGGAAACTCGTGCATGAGAATTGACGTCATCCATAGCAACGAAGACTCACTCTTAGTTTAGGAGTTGTCATTTTTCCTTACTAAGAGTAGGTCTGAAAGGCATTGTGAAAAACTTTTAAGAGAAAACTCCTAGCTAAAATATTTTAGTGTGATTTAGGAGTACTCCTAGTGGTAAAATAAAATTCTTTGTGAATACGGCCCCAGATGTTGTTTTTCAACAAGACAATGATCCTGCCCAAATTGCAAAGACAACCAAGAAGTGTCCATCAGTCTCATGTTTTGGCCTGGTCAGTGTCTCACACATGACACGCCATTCTAAAAGCATGGTGCTCAAGTTAAAATAAGTGCAACTTTTAAAAAACATTTTTCTAGACCTTGTGCTCTTTTCTGTTAGACCTGTGTCTCGTGTTTTTAACAGCAAAATTGTGTTCTATGTGAACCGATCCTAAGACCATTAAAAGACCACAATTTGCATGAGAGTCATAAGAGAACATGGTTGTGACTTAAGCTGGGCCACTGAACAGATGCTCAATAATTCTCCCTTATTTGCATCCACAAAATCTTAATATCAATCTTAGCGGCTCATCTCGCAACTTTTGACCTACTTTGTATCCAGAATTAATCACATCAATAAAATTACTGTTCACTCTATGTTTTTTAGATTTCACCTATAATAAACATGATTCATGCATTTCTAAAATTTTTTGAAAATTTGGTTCCTTTTCTCTGTAACATTCAGTTTATAATTTTGCTCAGCTAAAATATTATTTTTGTTAGCTAAAGTTGTATGCCATTTCAGTCAGTGAAATGTGGAATAAATTTAAATGGATACATTTGATGAATATGATGAAATACTGACTATATTTAAAGGCTATTTTCTTCAAAAGACTATGAATAATAAAAAAACAGTACTTATATTATGTTTACATCCTAATCTAACATATATTTGCTAGTGTGGTTACAGATAAATATTGTAATGCTGAGTGACATTGTTAATATCCTATCACTTCACTGCAGTTTTGTCCTTCAGCACTCTTAAAATCTTTGTACACTGGATAATAAGTGAGTTTTTGGGGGTTCATGGTTGAATTATGGATGATTTTTTAATGACTGTAATCTAATGAATTTAAAAATGTTCAGTTCAATTATCTGTAACTAACAGCATTACTTTGCAGTCCAAAAATACAGTGATGCAAAGGAAGCTTTCGTCAAAAGAATAAATGATGTACAAAGTATGTGAGATTGAATAAATCACGTGTACATCCTTATATGGCATATATTTGCAGTTCAGTCACAGAAAATGGTTTAACATGCAGGAAAGAGAGCAGAGGACCATGTATCTCTATTATTCAGTAGTTTGACGATATTTAGCTGTTTAGCTTCAGTCAGCATGTCTTACAAAGCAGGAGGCACTCTTTCCCACAAGCACTGCTGAAGAATCTCCTTAGGTACTAGTTATGTAATACCTCACACTATAAACTGCTGTGGACTGAAAATGACTGTTAAACCCTCCCTTATATCTCTCACTCTTTCTGTCTCTCTTTATATCTCCATCTATCTAGATGTTTCGCTTGAGAAACAGAAGTGAGCTCTGGCAGAAAACAGCCTGGCGACTTGTTTGGAGAATTCAGCCAATCGCAGTGTCAGGCCTGTTGTGCTCAGCCAATCAGATGCATTCGGCAACCAATCAGCAGGTATCGCTCACCACAGCTATAAGGATTGAACATTAGAGTTTAAGAGCTGCAGATCAATAAAGGAAGGAGAGACCTTGTCAGATCAGATCTTACAAAATTATTACAAAGACACTAAATGCCATGAATAAGTCAGTCACCTTCATGAAAAATGAAAATGTGACTCGTTAAACAGTCATTTGAGGTTTCAGCACTACAAATACATCATTAATCACGAAAAAAGGGTCTTTTCTGTTCTTTCTAAGAGCCTTACATTCGTGCTATGATCCCTTCTTTCTTCTACTGCCAAAGTGTCTGCTGCCTTTGCTCTGAATGCCCAGGTGATTCAATTTCAATAATCTGCCTTTCTGTGTTCTCTCATGTCACGATCCATAACCCAACCATTACAAAAGCTAAAGCAACATTGTCCCATATCTGAATCCTTTATTTTAACTTATTGTGACCGGGTTGAGATAACATGAACAATCACAATCAAGCATTAAGTATCATCTTTTTCATAAAAAAGACCACATTTATATTTTACGTTTTTATTTTATTTTTTGTTTAAGTTTTAGTAATTTTGTTATGTGTTTTTGGCATTATTCATTCACTTTTTAATATTTCTACTGTTTATAACTTTAATTTATTTTAATTTCAGTTTAAATTTTAGTACTTCAGCTTATTTCAGTTTTTTTTTTGCCAAGGCAACATTTCTAATTGTATTTATTTATTTTATTTTTGGTTCTATTACAAATTTTTTAAACACTGTACAGTAAGAGCTACAAAATTAATGTAAATAACAGGCCAAATATTGAGGGTTTTTTTTAAGTTCATGTTGAAATGAATTTGCTAGATTTGATCACAGTGCGAGACACTAAGATATCTCATGAAACTCTAAAGATGTAAGCTGACTGGGGCCTTTTTCTCAGGAGAAGCAGAAGCAAACATCCATTTTTCTCTCAATTTAATCTCATTGGTATCGGAGAAACAACCGAGACATTAAAGATGTGTCTCAGAAACTAACATTCTATCATTTTACTAACATTTGTCATTTTAAAAAGATTCTTCACTAGATAACAAGTAATTTTTATGTTGTTCCTTGTGATTAGAGTCATGGCTGGATAATGATTTAGTTTCTTATGACTATTATCTAAGGAATAAAGAAGAGGGATAAAATCCCTTTTTTATCCCATTTTCTATAACTAACAGCATCAGATAGCAGTAAAAAAAATACAGTGACTGTGTAATAGACAAAATTCCAAATGTACTTTATCCATGTAAAATGAGTTTTAGTGGGAAATGTTGAAAAGGAGTTATCTCTTTTCAGAGTGTAAATGATGGCGTACAAGTGAATGTTAAACAAATAATTTCCTGGAAAAAAAAGTGTACTTCCACATTACAATTTCTCATTGCTTTGCCGTTTTAGTTTTTGCATGGACACATTTGTGTGTGTGTGTGTGTGTGCACGTGCTTTTGTGCATGTCAAGCTAATCAAAACTGTTCTGTTTTGATGTGATAGCTCTCTGTTGTGTTCTGCTTGAATGGGCTTCTGAAATCAATTCCCACCCTTGATTGTAACCTGCCTCGTTTTATTTATGTAATTTCTCTCTCTCTCTCTCTCTCTCTCTCTCTCTCTCTCTCTCTCTCTCTCTCTCTCTCTCTCTCTCTCTCTCTCTCTCTCTCTCTCTCTGACGAAAGCTGATGGGAAAAGTCAAACAGTTTTGGCTTGACATTTCCAAGGGATTCAGTCTAGTCCAGCCCGAACAGCGCCACCTAGAGGTGCATCCGATCCTATCATAAGTTTAGCGTTTGATTTTTGTGGGTTCATCTTGATTTAACAATCAGGATTGGCTAAAAAATGAGCGTGGAAGGCAGCGTTTATAGGGCGGCATGAATCATCAGCAGAAATCTGACAGCATGCACCAATTTCATCCAATTTGCATTCGACAAGCATGTAAAGCAACCAAATCAAATGTTACAGAGTTTTCCTTTTAATCTTGACAAAAGGAGTCTTCCTGGTTGGCATAGGCAGTGCGGGTGTGTTGGCAGAGCAGAAGGAGTTGTACATCACGGCTGACCGGTTCAGTAATCACAAAGCGCACAGATTCTTTCCTGTCTATCTCCCACATAGAGAAAGTAAGTGAGAGAGACAAGTAGAGAGAATTAATCAAATAGAGAGACACAGAGCATGAGAGAGAGAGATCCAGTAATGTTGAGATGTTCTGGTGCAGGCCTGGGTGGATTATGGGACAGACCAGACCAGAAGTTGTTCCCTTTCGAGAGTGGTAACTCTACATTGCGTAGCAACGCTGCGGGAACTCCTCCCTTCTCCACTTTTGTTGAAATCTTAAGGGCTAACGCCAGCTTGGAACAGCTGGCCAATTGTCGCAAAGTATGCAAATACTGTAAAATGCATGGACGCGACAATTGCGTCAGAATCTCTTTCTTCACGCTGCCATCGTGCAAGCTGCACCAGGAGGACTGGTGATCTTTTTCTCTAAGCATCTGATGGCTTCAACTTGCCAGATTTGGAACTTGCCCTCCCCAAGTGCTGTGTTCTGCATCGTGTCCCCTGTGTGCCTGCAGGTTCCAGCAGGTGACAAATGAAATGTTTGTGTAAATGCTGTGTCTGTTTGTGTGAGTTCCACAATAAAAACATGTATCCCTTCACAAAAAGAGCTTTTTCCTCCTCTTACGCCCAACACTGTGTACTCACCCTGCCGCAGAGCAGCGCGGAGTCGCAGACCATAATTATAATAGCCTCTCGAGGGCGCCAGAGAGCCAATATCACCCCGCCACAAGCCGTTTTCCCGCCAGCGCTTCTAGCCTCGCTGGGCGGGGCTCCAATCAAAACACGTCGCCAATGGCAACGGCAGCCGTAGAGCTAACGCGACCGCTGTGTCATTTCCTAGAGTGGAGGGCTATTCCGGGCGTTTCACCGTGGCTACTGCGAATAATTCAACGCGGATATTCTCTTCAGTCCAGACGCAGACCACCCCACTTCAATGTCATGGTCCCGTCACTGACATTCCCCCAAAACGCCCCCGTTCTGAGACAGGAAGTTCTCAGTCTGCTCGAGAAAAAAGCAATAGAGCGTGTCCCTCTGAGTGAGCAGGAGAGCGGATTTTACAGCCGCTATTTCGTGGTGCCAAAGAAGGATGGAGGACTCCGTCCGATTCTGGACCTGAGACCCATCAACCGAGCACTTCACAAGCGCGCGTTCAGGATGACAACACTGAAGCAGATCCTGGCACAGATCCGTCCCGAGGACTGGTTTGCTTCAGTGGATTTAAAGGACGCGTACCTGCATATTCAAATAGCGATGCAGCACAGGTGCTTCCTGAGATTTGCTTTCGAAGGCGCAGCATACCAGTATTCAGTGCTTCCGTTCGGGCTGAGATTTGCTTTCGAAGGCGCAGCATACCAGTATTCAGTGCTTCCGTTCGGGCTGGCCCTAGCCCCCCGCATCTTTTCCAAGTGTATGGACCCAGCACTTTCTCCCCTCAGAACGAGCAGAATGCGCATTTTAAATTATCTGGACGATTGGCTGATTTTAGCTCACTCAAGGGATGTGCTAATCAGTCAAGTGGAAACACTGCTACGCCATCTGGATACGCTGGGACTGTGTGTGAATGTGCAGAAGAGCGTGTTTATCATGAGTCAGACTATAACATATCTGGGCGTGTGTTTCAACTCGGTGGCAATGCGAGACCATTTCATCGACTCTGTGCCGTTTCAGACTGGGCAGGTCTGTTTCACTGAGGGAATTTCAGAGGCTTCTGGGGCTGATGGCAGCGGCTTCTTCAGTGTGCCATCTTGACCTGCTGCATATGCAGCAACTCGAGTCCCGCCGAGGGTGTGGTCTTCAGGTCACACAGTGATTCCAGCCACTCACAGTTGCGTCAGCGCTCTGAGACCATGGCACAACCCGGATATTTTCAGCCCAGGAATGCCTTTGGGAATTGGGACGCAACCAACCGTGGTCTCGACGGATGCGTCGACCTCTGGCTGGGGAGCAGTTTGCTTGGGCGAGGAACGGTATGCTTTCGAGGAACACGATTTCTCAAGGAGAGTGGACGCTTCACCCCGGATCGGTGCAAATGATTTGGGATCGATTCGGGAGGGCGGACGTGGATATGTTTGCCACAAGCGAGAACACGCACTGTCAGACGTTCTTCTCGCTATCTCACTCCCCACCATCAGGAGATGCTCTGACATCGCGTTGGCCGAAAGCCAGGCTTTACGCGTTCCCTCCGGTGAAGATTCTGCCAACGGTGTTTTGCAAAATCAGGGAGGATTTTGTGCTGTAAGAGCATCAGTGATCCTCGTGGCCCCAAACTGGCCAAACCAGCCTGGTTCGTGGACATGAGAGAGATAATGGTGGTTCCCCCATGGCAAATACCCCTCAGGAAGGACCTGCTGTCTCAGGCAAACGGCACGATATGGCACCCCAGCTGTGGAACCTTAATTTGTGGCTGCTTCAGGGACCTTAAATGAGCAAGACACTCTGCATTTATGAGTGCTGGGAACACTTGCGAGGCACGTGCGCCTTCTACTTGGCGCCTTTATGCTCTAAAATGGGGAGTTTTTCCAAAATGGTGCCAGGACATCTATATCGAACCGGTGATCTGTTCCGTGTCGGATGTTTTACGCTTCTTACAGCACAGACTGGATACCGGGAGTTTGCCATCCACTCTTAAGGTGTATGTGGCCACTATTGCTTCGTTTCGTTCCCCGGTTGACGGGCAATCGCTAGGTAAGCACACTCTGGTGACCAGATTTCTCAGGGGAACGAGGAGATTGTGTCCTTCACGGCCGACATCTGTGCCGCCATGGGATCTAGCTCCAGTTTTAAGGGCTCTCTCTCTACCGCCGTTCGAGCCCCTGCTTCCAATGCTGTTAAGGAGCTCTCCCTGAAAAATGATTTACTCCTTGCTCTCGCCTCTGTGAAGCACCTTGGAGACTTACCCAAATTCTCGGTGAACGATGATTGTATCTGTTTCGGACCCGGCGACTGCCGGTCGGAGCTGATGTCTCATTGGTCTAGTTCCGCCTATCAGATGCGAGCACTCCTAGCGGTGCGGTCATTGGCTGACTGTCTGTCTCTTCCGTGGCTGGTGTAGCTTGACCCCCTACTCTCACGGCAGGATTTAATACAGTTCCCGCAGTGTTGCTACGCAATGTAGAGTTACCGCTATTGAAAGGGAACGTCTCCGCTTACTATCGTAACCTCGGTTCCCTGAGAGGCGGGAACGAGACATTGTGTTAGCCGCCGTGTTCGCTGTTTGATCAGCTGTGCAAGCGTTCAGTCGTGATTCTGATGCAATTGTCGCATCCGTGCATTTTATCCTGCCCGCGAGCCTGTCAGTATTTGCATACTTCGCGACAATTGGCCAGCTGTTCCAAGCTGGCATTAGTCCATAAGATTTTAACAAAATTGGAGAATGTAGGAGTTGCTATGCAATGTCTCATTCCCGCCTCTCAGGGAACCAAGGTTACGATAGTAACCGGAGACGTTTTCTTTTGGCCTAGTAGTTATTATAACTGGTTTTGTAGCCTACAAAAACAATATACATCTATGGTATGTCATTAATACCATATAAGACTTGTTTACTATAATCTGAGTTAAACAAGTATGTACTAACTACTAATCAGTTTCTCTGTCCTTCAGTATTTAATCTAATTAAATTGTATTCTTTTATTCCCCAGGAAGATCGGCGTTTGCATGGGTGTTTTGTAAAGTAGGCTTACAGATTAAAGTGGTTTTCTAGTGTTCCTAGAGTAATACTGAACCACTTTCTGAAACTTTTGTGGTGTCGCGACATATTTATCTTTGAATGAGCCAGCACAGATCGTTGATTTGCATTTTAAAAGCGCAGTGTGAGCCAAAAGTATTAAGGACACATTAGCGGTTCCTGTCATTTCATATGGCCCAGACTTACATAAGTGAGCAACAAGCGACTGGACTTTCCATTATGCCGCTACAAACTATCAAGACAGCTGAACTGCAATGTCAGCTCTGAGTTGAGTGAACACAATGAAACAACTGCCAACTCTCCACACGCTATTACCAGCCCACCTCTCTCTAATAGAACAAAAGAAAACCTTTAACCCTAACGCAAATGCCAACAGTGGGGGCTGAGATATATTGACAATTTTTTCCTTCATTTTAACAGAAATAATACGAAATTAAGTGAACTTTTGGGGATTAAAAAAAAAAAGTAAAAAAAACACACAGAAAATGTAAACAAAGAAGTCAACTTTGTTTATATTATTATATATAAAAAATATTAATTTAAAACTGAATTAATATAAAATGAATAGCCTATAATAAGCAACATTAGTAAATATTTTAATATTATATATATATATATATATATATATATATATATATATATATATATATATATATATAAATGTTTAGGCCTAACGATTTAATTCTGTTTTGTTTATGTCACTTATAGTGTAAGCCTAATACATTATATGTTTTACTTGGAATTATATCTAACTTTCTATCAAAATTATAATAAAATAGGTCCATATGACTTACTTTATTGCAGAGAAGATTCATATATAATATAATATAATATAATATAATATAATATATTATAATATAATATAATATAATATAATATAATATAATATAATATAATATAATATAATATAATATAATATAATGCAGTCTGAGTAAACCCACAAACATTATTTTTTTTATGAAGGAAGACCTTTGATCTTAAGATCTTAATAGATATTTTAAGAATATATAGAAATGTTTACAAGATTCTATACTTATTTCAGAAAACAATGCAAAATTTCTACTAGTGGTCTCAGACTTTTGGACCTCACTGTTCCTCCAAGCACCTCTCTTCATTTCAGTGAATGTGATCTACTGAGGCTCTTAAAAGTTTTTTTTATCCTGTAGACGGTGGATGTGATCTTTAATACGGTGTCAGGACTGCGGCAGAAACTATCATTCCACGAAGTGCGACAATAACTCTCAGTTGTGTTCAATGAGAAGAGATCAGTGAGCCTTTAAAAGACACCACTCTTTTATGTCATATTCATGCTTGCTGTTTTTTTTTTCTCACAGGCCAGCTGTCTAAAAGCACCACTGTATAATTGATGTGTTTTTGCAGGCACAGTCTGAGCACAGACAGCGGGCTATAAACCCCTCTCAACAACATGTTCCTCTACGCCTCCTCCTCCCAGATGGCCTCCCTCTATCTCTCCTTCTTTCGCTCTCTGTCACACATGCACTCTCTCTACCTCTCATGCATATCTCCCCCTCTTTCTCCCGCTTTATTTCACTTCATGAGGACAAGAGGTTAAAGACTAAATTGGTCATCCTCAGGAGAACTGGGTGATTTGTGGCAGCGTGTCTTGGCTTGAAAAAGAGACAGTAATTATGAGTACCTCCCTGATAAAGGACAAAAAATCATTTTTTATTTTCTCCTTTAAAAAGTCCCAGCAGGACTATAATCTGTGAATGAAGGCTGGGTGATTTTTTTTTTTGAATATTCACTCTACAAATATGAGGATATCAGGAATGCACTGAAAAATATTGACTTTAAAAAAATTCTCTCAGAAATTCCAAGTAAATTTCACACATGACCCCAAAGGGTCCCACTTTATATTAAGTGGCTTTAAGTACTATGTACTTACATCAAAAAATAAGTACAATGTAGTTATTGTGTTCAGGTTGTATTGTAGAACACTTTTGCTGCTATTGAGGTGTGATACAGGTAAGGGACAGGTGTGGTGGTATGGCTCAGTTTAAGGGTGGGTTAAGGTGTAAGAGAGGGGTCAACTGTGTAATTACAAATGTAATTACATAAATTAATTACAACTGTAATTACATGCAGGTATTTTCAAAATATAAGTACAATGTAAAAACATGTATGTACACAATAAGTCCATTGTATCAAATTATTAATTTCAATGTAAGTACGTAGTACTTAAAGCCACTTAATATAAAGTGGGACCTTACAAGGAAACAGCAGCAAATTGAATTAAATGTGAAAATATAAAAGTAGAAAGACTGAAATTTTATTTTCTTGTAAAACATACTCCAATAATCTTTTATATATATATATATATATATATATATATATATATATATATATATGAATTAATATATGTATTTATTTCTATTATTTTATTTACAACTTATTAATCATATTTTATTAAATAATATCAAATCAAATATAATAAAAAATATATTCTTTATTATTATTATTATTATTATTATTTATCATGTAGTTGTTGCTGCTTTTAGTAAAAGTAAAAAAAAAGTTTAATCGTGATTTCAGATTTTCAGGTTGTTTTAATATAGCACACATAACACCGGGATATATATATTTATATTATACACGCATTACATAATTATTCTTACATAATAATTCTAATTATACATAATTACTACATTAATATCAGCTGATTGGCAGGTCAGCCTCCATAAACGGATAGCAGACCTTTGTATAAAGCAATAATCCAGTGAAATGATATTATAATACTCTATTAAAAGTAACCAGTATAGAGTCTCCTTGGCCTGTCCTACACGCTAGATTACTGTAATCTCTCCTCACACTCTCTACCTGCTTCTCTTCACCTATTGGTCAGTTCGGCTGTAATGAGAGCAGGGGGCTAATGCCAGAGAATAATGTTTTTATGAGCAACAGCAGAGGTCGGAATTAATGGCTCACGAGACGAACGCCCCGCGAGACGGGAAGTCGCTCCCTAGGGCATACAAATGGCTTCCTAATGAAGCTTGACATTGGTTATAGGTTATCAATGTGTGTGTGTGTGCATGAGACGAAAGAGAGAACAAAGAGGAAACAGGAGCAAAGCGAATTTTATGTGCTCGCAAACACTGTGAAAATTATAACAACTCTAATTCATTGACTCATTGGTGTAAAATGCCGCATGATATTACGGTAATGTACTTTTGTCTGCACCTGCTTACTGTCCCACTCTAGTCTGAAGATTATAAATATTGATATAAAGCATGAATATTCTTCCAAAGTAATTAACATTTTTAACGTGACTGTGACTATATGAATATGTATATGAATTGCTGTGGGGGGATGATATCACACAAGGTAATAGGTATCATGCCACGGGAAAAATAGGATAGGATAAAATAAGTTACTACATTTTGACTGTAAGATCACAGCAAGAAGCAGCATAATTATAGGAGTATGTGTGGGTATTTGTATGTAACATACACGAGTTTTGGATTTTATAAAATGTTTTTGAAAGTCTCTTATGGTCACCAAGGCTGCATTTTGATTAAAAATACAGAAAAACAGTATTATTGTATAGCTGTTTTCTAATATATTTAAAATGCAAGTTATTCCTGTAAATGGCAACGCTAAATTCTCGGCATTACTCCAATCTTCAGATCGCATGATTCTTCAGAAATTCTTCTAATATGCTGAGTTGGTGCTTAAGAAGTAAACAGTTGTGTTGCTTCATATTTTTGTGGAAACCGTGATACATTTTATTTTTTGATTCTTTGATGAATCTAAAGTCCAAAAGATAAGATTTATTTCAAGTAGAAATCCTAACATTATAAATGTCTGTACTGTCACTTTTGATTAATTTAATGCTTCCTTGCTGAGTAAAAGTATTTTTATTATTTTCAAACTATCTTGCACCAAACTTTTAAATGGTAGTTTATCATGGTTTCTACAAATCCGTTAGATGTTTGCCAATCCATTTAATGTCAAAAACTGTATGTATACTTTAAATACCTAACAATACTTATGAGATCATGTTGCAATATTAGATAAAAGGTCATAAACCAGCAGAAAAAGATGGATCCTGAAGATGAAACTATCTCACTGTAAGCACGGCGCAGGAAAGCTTCTCTATTTAGTACCTGAGAAGAGAGCTGCTGGATTAATATCTCTCTCCTGTTGGCCATTTCACACCAGAATGCTTTCACGGCAAAGCTCGGAGACATGGGGGGAAAAGCACAGTTGAGAAAGAGTACACAGGAGCATGCATTAGCAAAAACTAATGGGTTTTGTGTTTGTTGTGCTGGATGCATCCTGATGCACTAAGACACCATCTAAATCTATGGCTACTAAACCTGTCAGAACAGTATAGTTACTGATCCAGACGTCACAGTGCACACTGAGCCAATTAGCATGTTGTGATCACAACACATCTATGTAATATATTATAATGTGATGTGTGAGATGCGAAAGCCAAATATGGTAACCCATACTCGGAATTTGTCCTCTGCATTTAACCCTTTCAAGTGAGTGCATCACATTAGGAGCAGTGAGTAGTGAACACACACACTGCAAGCTGGTGTTTCCTCAAAATAGTCATTAATAGAATCATTAATGAACTAAAAATATGGCTAACATCTCTTTGTTTTTCACAGAATAATGAAAATTCAAGGACAAAACGACATGAAAGTGTAAGTAAAGCTGGCTATTTTATATGTGAGTGAATTATCCATTTACATGATAAACCCCAAATAAATGAAAAGTCCACTTCAGCCCTGATCAAATTAATCCTGGAAATTTCGCATTTTGCATGGTTTCTATCTGGTTGATTAGCTGGACTAACAGGTGGTTTTCACCCGACAGACCATCTTTATGTTCCAAAAACCAGAATGACCGTGTTTTGTTTTTTGTTTTGTTTTTCCAGCAGGAATCCATATAGGCCTACTCTGGCGACAAAGAGTGAAAAAGCAAAAGAAAATGAGGTGACATAAACCGGTGGCTTTTCTTTCTCTGTCAGAACTGTAATTAGAAAAGCCAATGTGACTGGCACTCTGAACCAAGGATCAGAGGACAGAGAGAGAGAAAAAAAAATACAGCAAATGAAAAGAAGAAAAGGAAGAACAAAGGCAGTAACAGAACACAACAAAGTGATATGGACACCAGAACAATTTAAAGAGGAAAAATAGTCAAGGTACAGGAAAGTCGTGTGTGTGTGTGTGTGTGTGTGTGTGTGTGTGTGTGTGTGTGTGTGTGTGTGTGTGTGTGTGTGTGTGTGTGTGTGTGTGTGTGTGTGTGTGTGTGTGTGTGTGTGCGCGAGAGAGAGAGAGAGAGAGAGAGAGAGAGAGAGAGAGAGAGAGAGAGAGAGAGAGAGAGAGAACTGAGGGGGACATGAGAAATGCGCTAGTAAGCCAGCTTGTAAAGGTCTTTAGACAGAGGACCACGTCTCACTAAAGCAAGGACACAAGTCAAGGAGAAACACTTTTCACTCTCATGCTTAAAGAGGAAGATGCCCTTCAGAATCCTGGAATGTATTAACCACACACACACACACACATCCTCATGCATAGACTCCTGACTATCAATCACTATCTCACGACCAATTTGTGCAAATTCGTACGAGTGATTTAAATGTGACTGATTCGTATGAATTTGTACGACCTCACATGTACGAATTCATACAATTTGTCTAAACCCCAGTGACGGTTAGGTTTAGGGCCGGAGTCAGGGGTAGGTCATTCATACCAATTCATTTAGCAAAAATACAAGTGAAGTCGTATGAATCTGTACGAATTAGTCACCTCGTAAAATTAATACGAATTGCCGTGAGATCGGGTTGGACTATCTGAACAGGCGCATGCAAATAAACAAGCATCCTGAAGGAAAATTGCCATATCTACCAGAAAACAGAGTACAGGCCATGGTTTATTAGTTCATACGCTTTTAAATCTGTACTTGCAAAACCCTGATAACACCAAGTTCTCTCTCTCTCTCTTTATATAAGTACATCTTCTATAAACAAAAGTGTCTTGGCTGCTGCAGCCTCTATGAAAATCACTCTCAAAGTCTTGGGGTTTTGATGCCACTATGTAGACTTTATTATCAGAGATGTACGTAAAGCCTTGTTTGCAAAGCAACTCCAGAATGTTGTCTCTGACAGTCTTATATACAGTTTTCCACACACTCAAATCCAAGGTGGAATCAATGCATTTCATATATGCCACTATTGTATATACCAAACTATATTAAGTAAAACAAGATATCTTAGTTCAGCATGTTTTCTCATATGATGGCAGCACAAAGAGTCTTCAGTTCTTTATATACGAGCATAAGATCTTTGCATGACAAATTATAATATAGCTGAACACTAGATCATCACGTCTTCTCTTTATGGCGACTCGTCATATGTGAGCACACATGGTTTAACAATAATTGTTGAATAACATGTTCAAGTAAATGGCTATATTCACATTGATTATACTTGTTTAATTCATTCTGATTAATAAAAACCTTCCACAAATGCAAAATTAAATCTGCCAAAATTTGGGAATGAGGCTCTTCCAGTGGATTTCATGTGGACTTGGTAACCTCACCAGTAACCTCAGGCTATATTAATACTCAACAGTAGTTAAAAACTTATGGATTTGGAGTGAATCACCATCACAAAGAATGCATCAGTCAGAGAACCTATTTGAATGTTTATTAGAGCAGTGAGGAGTTTTTCATTGCATCCACAGGAATAGTTGCCACTCTTCTAAAAATATACACTTGCAAGTGCACTTCTGTCATTCCCTCCCTCTGTTCCCCCTCAGACACACACACACACACACACATACACACACTCACTCACACTAATCCATGTGATTGAAGAGCTCTCAGAAAGGTAATTAAATTTGCCAATGATCCGCTGTGCTGGATACACAAGCCTGCGTTCTGTGGAGGGGAACAGCGGAGCAGGACCTCAATAATAGCGGCGAGCTCATTCATCAGCTCATGCAGAAGATTCCCTCATATTTCACTACTGCTTTTTAAGACACTGCACGAGGCTGATCTATGTGGCCTACACACTTAGAGAGCGCAGAGTTTACTCTGCAACAACAGACCCTTGGCGTACATTGACAAAATGGTTAGCAAACAGTAGTACTTGTTTGTTTTGTGTGTCTGTGTGGGCGGATTTATGCTTTTTGAATCGACGGTGAAGATCAACAGCTCTGCTCACTAAAAGTGCAGATGCTACGCTAACTTAGACACGTTTCAGAGTATGAAAATTCGGTCCGATTTTCACATGCTGCTGACTGCACAGTGTATTGAGCATGCAGGGGGTGGTCTCCCTGTGGTCTGTGTGGGTCCTAACGCCCCAGTATAGTGACGGGGACACTATACTGTCAAAGAGCACCGTCCATCGGATGAAACATTAAACTGAGGTCCTGACTCTCTGTGGTCATTAAAAATCACAGAATGTCCTTCGAAAAGGAGTAGGGGTGTAACCCCGGCATCCTGGCCAAATTTGCCCCTTGGCCTCTGTCCATCATGGCCTCCTAATCATCCTCATATACTGACTGGCTTCATCACTGTCTTCTCTCCACCACTAAGCTGGTGTGTGGTGGGCGTTCTGGCGCAATATGGCCGATCCAGGTGATGCTGCACATTGGTGGTGGTTGAGGAGATTCCCCCTTCCATGTAAAGCTCTTTGAGTACCCAGAAAAGTGCTATATAACGAATTATTATCATTATTATTATTATTATTATTATTATTACAGCATTACAAACAATCAAACTGAGACTGTAATCACACACGCTCTCCTTTACTGTATGTAACTGTATGTTTGGGAATTCTGTATGTTTGGGAATTCTGATTCAATTTAGTGAATCGATCCATTGAGGTGTTTCATGTAAATAAACTAGCTCAAAAACAATGCGCTAAACAATTCCCCCATTATGTTTCCAACCATGTTTTTACTTTAAATTTTGAGTAGTATGTCGTTTTAGAGCTAATTTGAACTTCCTCGTATGGATTTTAGCAGTGTGGTGCTGACAGTGACACAGTGGCCCCTACATAATGTTGAACTCCATGCTTAGATAACTAATGAATAATTTAGCTTAAGCTAACTAAAGTGACTTCCAATCCACAATTTTGTTGTCAAATTAGTTGTCCTTAACCATTACACAATACCACCCATTCTTGTGTTCGTTCAGTAGTTCTGGTCATTATGGTAAAACTAATAGTATGCATTTATGGGCAAAGATAATATGCGTGGCCTCTGTGCATGGCTTATTTTCCGTGTGGATGGTGTCACTAGCCAGCGCCGCCTGGTCTCTAATAGATCGGCCCATTTAGCATTTATTAGCATGCATTAGCATTCATTAGCTCCATTTCCAGCACGGATGGCAGTGATGGGAACTGCATCTAACAAGCCGTTATTCCAATGAGAGTGTGGGGTAAATGGATAATTGATTTTGAAAAAGCCTTTTCGACAAATCGTAGCAATAAATGAACTCTAAGTGAATTGGGCAGGTTGGAAAGGTGCATAATGGGCTGGAGGAAAAGGAAAGATTGAGAGATTGGATTTTAGGCTGAGCTCATTTGGATAATTTAGCTAAAGCTCGGCCAGATGTGAAATGCAGACGTGAAAATACTCTTACAGTTCTTCCTCTTTCTTTCTCTTTTTGGCATCACTTATGTACTTTGAAGCTATAGTGTTATTTTAGGAAGGTCCTGCCAAGTGTCTGTTTGATTATGAGTGTGTGAGCGATTAGGGAGCTGTTTGTTCTTATAAAAACAAACCTCTGAAATCACGAAAACTGTGTATACTTCACACTCACTCTGTTTTACTCTATTACTATTACCTCTAATGCAAATGTTGATATTGCACTTCTCTTCAATACTCACCCTGCTTATTAAATTTAATTGTTTCATATCAAGCAGTCCTCGTGAACCAACAGCTTGTATAGATCGAGAGCAAGTGCACTACTTTCTGCACCATGGCTCCAAGTATTTTTTTTTCTTTTTATAATATAGTTTAATATAGGTGGTCTAAGACCAATAATTAAGTAAATGTTTTAAGAAAGCAAATAGGGTTCAAGTTTACTTTAATGTGAAGTTGGAGCTTCACCAAGACCACCAACACAAGGTTACTTTAACGGTGCAGTTGTGTGTGGGAGACAAAAGACTTTATATCATATTCATTAGCAAATGTTCTTTATATAAGACGTTCTCATCAGTGTGGCGTGGGCACTAAAGCCCTTTCACAACCCATGATTTGGACAATTCGGTGTCATGATCCAAACACGACAGTTTTGTCACTTCCTCTGAGCACATTAACAGATTGGAAGGTGTAAAAGATGTGAGTGGATTTTATGAAACACTTCTGACTCACAGCAGAGAATGAAAGGAATACAAAGATAGAGAGATCCATCTATTTAGTAGATTACAATTACAATGAAATTGCGAGTGCTCTGTTCTAAATTTCGGATAAAAGGAGCGAAAGCATCCAAATGAGCGCAATGCTCACGCAGAGTCAGCTGAATGATAAATGATAGTGAATAGTGAAACAAAGAATGTGTCATATCCTAGGGGGGTCATGTAACAACAGAAAAACGTCACTTCGGCTAACGTTTCGCAATTGATTGACTGTCATCAACCCCCCCCCCCCCCCCCCCCCCCCCCCCCCAAAAAAAGTGCCAAACTGGAAAGAAAGCATGACTTCAATAGCTTTTGTCACATCAGCTTTGATCGGTACGATGAGTCACAAAAAGGGAAAAGCGATAAACACCATGCCTGACTCAATATGTGACAGTGGGTTGGCAAATTTTAGCCCATTTCATTCACCATTTCCTCTGTTTTATTCTTCCCTTGTCTTGTTAAAGTGAGCACAATAGAGTTTTTCCTGCCTCCCTCCCACTTTCTCTGCTCTATGAATATGTCTGCGCTCCATCTCTCTTTGCAATCTTGGCGTAACTCAGACATAACAAATGCCACCTCGTACCACAAGTTTTTTTCATAACTTCGCTATTATGCTGTCACTTCTTTTTATCTGGCTGCCGATGTCAGTTTCTGCCTGTTTGCATTTGGATTTTTCGGTGCTGATGAACCTGATAGCCCATCCGGATGAAGCGACACAAAGCAAAGATGACATTGATTTAATTGCTAGCGATAACCGTCCAGTTAAACTTGTGTTACTGAATTACATGCGCTGTAGGTCGTTGTGTCCCTATACGCTGATTAACTTACTTTAATTAGAATTATAATCAAAGCACTTGTGCATGAAATACAAGCTCAATTTGCTGGATTCAGAGCAGTGGACAGATATCGATCTGTCATCGTTTCATCATTGCGATGGTGGAGAACAGTGTACCGGTATGTTGATGTGCTGTATTTTTCCCTGTGGTGGCCTTAATGACTTAAAGGAACATTTCACCCCAAATAAATCTTAAAGCATGTTGTTCCAAACCCATACGCATTTCTTTCTTTTATATGTGTCATTTATACAAAAAAAGTGTCTCGTTTCTGATTACTGCTGCATCCTGGAAACACGTGTCATATGTTCTTTGCAAGCAAAACCCACGAAACCACAAAACAAATGCATATACGGAAAAGAACGTAAACACACATTCACTCACACGCATCAAGCTGACAAGTGAACCATCCCGCTGGGACTGAGGTCAAATAAAGCACAGGCTATAAAAAGCTTTCCTTGTGTTTTGCTAAACATTGCTGTCAATCAGAACACGCAATTTAAAAGAGAGAGAGAGAGAGAGAGAGAGAGAGAGAGAGAGAGAGACTAGTGTGTGTATGTGAGGAGGAATGTGTGTGTGGGGTTTTGTTTAACAAATCTGTTTTTTAACAAATTTTTTCGTTCACTCCTTTTTAAAGTTGGCATAAAATAGAAGCTGCGATTGTCTTTTCTCTGTTGTGATGTATATCTGAGTGAACAAGAATAAAAGTGTAGGGCGGGACTTGATTTTTTCCATGGGGAGTTGATTGGATGGTTGTGGTTTGCTATTGCTGTGATGTCATGACAGTGACAGGTTGTTCCGCCCTCGCGACAGTAAACACGTCAGAAGAGTAGAGATGTCCCTGCAAGAGCGAGGAGAGGTTATTTTGATTGAAGTTCATGAGGGCACATGAATTCTGTAAGAATATTGATGGGCACAGATAAATCGTTTACAATAAATACACCAATATTCCATAAAAGATTTGAATGGCCAATTTTGATTTCATGGTGACTTTAAGTTCATCACTGTTTTTCCAGAGAAAGAATGGCAATCGTTTGAAAAAGTAGTATTTAAGTGTCATTTAACTTTTTTTGGTAAAAAACAACATGTTTTTAATGAATCACTTGAGTCAGCGAATCACTCATTACACAGAAAAATACTCATTTGTCATCACCAACTGACGATGTAACATGCAGAAAGGGCCACTGAACAAATCTGAATTCATCCTTTTGTTCAAAATGCCCTCTAACGTGTGTGTGTGTGTGTGTGTGTGTGTGTGTGTGTGTGTGTGTGTGTGTGTGTGTGTGTGTGTGTGTGTGTGTGTGTGTGTGTGTGTGTGTGTGTGTGTGTGTGTGTGTGTGTGTGTGTGTGTGTGTGTGTGTGTGCGTGTGAAAAGTAGTGTGTCCTTGAGTCAAGCTGGTTGGAGGAGAAGATCAAACATGTTGGGATTAGTGGATGTGCTAATATGCTGATCTCAGCGCTTATGTGTCAAGGCCAGGCCAGAACACCATCCAAACACATTCGTCACACACACCGTACCTTTATCTGTAACAATCATGAACACACTCACTCTGTTCCTGGAACTAGCACACACTCGCTTTCTGACACAAACAAACAAATCCATGATGGTTTGGACATCTGGCATGTTGTCCTCAGTGTTTGTGTAAATGTACATAGTGATTTTATTCCTCAGAATTTACTAGTAGTGGTAAAAATGTGAAGAACATAAGCCAGATTCATATTATAATCAATAGATGTTCTTACAATTGATTGAAATCATAATAATATAATCAAGTTCCTAATAAAGTTATGACCATCTCCTACCTTTTACTCACATTTGGCTCTTGGTGAGTGTTAATTGTGGGATTTTGTATGCAAATTTGTGTGATGCATGGTTTTCAATGTACTTTAAGTGGGTCACTGCCTGTCTCTATCTGCACTGTGGCGAACAGAGGGAGTCGTGTTGTCATTGCCTCTGCAGCAAAGCCCAGGAGTAATTTCATGCATTTCCAAATGTATTTACTTGGGTGAGAATTATTTAATTTATTCATTTATTTATTGCCGTTCTCAAGAGCAAATTCAAAAGTACAGCTTGTTTATTGCACGTGGAAGCGGGATAAAACACAGTGCAGCAGGTTCTGTCTAACTCATGCAGTATTTAATCTACTAATTTCTGTTCCTGTCAGAGCCCTGGATAGCAGCCATCCTTCATTGGGAGCGTGCGAAGACTCTTCTGCTGAAGAAGGTGGAATATGAGATGCAGCAGTGGCCCAGATTAGACATGGAACAGGAGATGATGCTCAACAGCGCATAATGAGCTCCCTTTGGAGGATAAACGTAGGGATGCATGTCTGCAGTCACCTCTGAGATGTCTGCTTTTGTGTCGGGGTCAAAACATTTCAGAGTTTCTGGGGTTCAAGGACACTCAGTTTTGCTAAGTGCCGCCTGGTTAACCTAAAAATTTAAATTGTCATAATTTATGTAAGTAAAGCTTTATTTATATAACACCTTTTAAAACAGTGTTTACAACGTACTTCACAGAAGGGAAATACATGTGTGCATTCAGAGAAAAGAAAAAAACATACATACACACATAATAGAAGTCAAATAAAACAAAATACAATAAAATAAATCAAGGAAAGACCCTAGTGAACAAATGTGTTTTGGGATACGTTTTATCCCGCCAGCATTTTTTTTTTAAGTTGCCAGTCATCGCCAGCATTTTTGATCATTTACACAAAAAGTTCATGCCCCCTGAATATATTTTTGTATGAATATCTCAACATGCAATATATCAAAAAGAGAAAAAACGTCTCGGTTACGTATGTAACCCTAGTTCCCTGATAGGGAATGAGACGCTGCGTCAAACGCTGTGGGAACGCCCCTGCGTTGTGCGTCATGAAGCACGTATGGCATCAGCCCAATGGAGAGATGGAACGTCATAAGCGGGTGACGTCATCGACCAGGAAACTATAAAGCACCCCATAAACACAAGCGCAACAGCTTCTGATAGGCCTGAAGGAAGCGCTGGCGGGAATGCCGGGAGTATGGTGGAATGACGCAGCATCTCGTTCCCTATCAGGGAACTAAGGTTACATACGTAACCGAGACGTTCCCTTTCAAGGGAACTTGAGCTGCGTCAAACGCTGTGGGAACGCTAATACCCACGACGCCATAGGACCAAGTGACCGCCATGTGAGAACTAGCGCACAGAGGACTAGAGCACCTGTGCCCCAGGGGTAGAACTTAAGTCTAGGTTGTAGAACTTAATGAAGGTATGCGGTGAAGACCATCCAGCCGCATCAAAAACGTCACTGAGGGAAACTCCTGACAGTAAGGCTTTAGAAGCCGCCATAGTCCTGGTAGAGTGGGCTCATAGAGCCAAAGGTGAAGGCTGACCAGCCGACTCATAGGCAAGTGAGATAGCCTCGACCACCCACTTGCTCATTCTCTGTTTAGACGCGGGACACCCCTTCTTGGGTGGCCCAAAGCACACAAATAGTTGTTCTGACTTCCTCCACAGGGCAGTTCTGTGGACATAGGCGTCTAACGCCCTAACAGGGCAGAGTAAATTAAGTTTCTCCTGGTCAGACGACAGAAATGGAGGAGGACAAAAGGCCTGCAGAACTGTATGTCTAACAACATTAGTAGGGACCTTGGGAACGTAACCTGGTCTAGGATGCAGAAAAGCCTTAGCAATACCAGGCGAAAATTCCAGGCACGAGGGTGAAACCGACAGAGCCTGCAAATCTCCGATTCTCTTTAGTGAGGAGATAGCAAGAAGAAAGATAGTCTTAAACGTGAGAAACTTCTCAGGAACTTCTTCGATAGGTTCAAGAGGAGCTAGGGAAAGACCTTCTAATACGATGGCCGGATCCCAGGCCGGCACCCTCGTACGAACTGCTGGCCTCAGCCTCAGTGTGCCACGAAGGAAACAAGTTATAAGCGGGTGTCTCCCAAGAGAAACTCCACTGAAAGGGACGTGGTAAGCAGCCAGTGCCGCCACATACACCTTTAGTGTGGAGGGGGATAGCCCTGTGGAGAAGCGCTCCTGCAGGAATTCCAGCACTGCACCCACTGGGCAGTTAACTGGGTCCTGCAGGTGCTCTCCACACCAAGAAGTGAAGAGTTTCCACTTCAAGGCATAAAGCTGCCTCGTGGATGGAGCTCTGGAGTGAAGAATGGTCTTAACAACCTTGGTCGAGAGACCAGAGTTCATGAGCTGGGCCCCCTCAGAGGCCAAGCCCACAATACTGGGCGGGGGTGAAATATCATGCTGCCCGCCTGAGAGTGTAGATCCCTCCTGACCGGGAGCTCCAAGGGAGAGCCGTCCAGGAGAGAAATCAGGTCGGCAAACCATACTCGGGCCGGCCAGAACGGGCTGACCCCGTCCCGGCGAACCCTCTCCAGAACTCCAGGTAGCAGAGCAATCGGGGGAAAGGCGAACAGACGTGACCTCGGCCACGGCTGCACCATAGGGTCCAACCCCAGAGGGGCTGGATGGCTGATGGAAAACCACAGATGACAATGCTTGGAATGACAATTCCTTGGAAGCGAATAGGTCCACCTCGGCGCGACCGAAACTCAACCAGAGGAGCTCCACCACCTCGGGATGGAGTCTCCAATCCCCCGGCCTCGGCCCCTGTCTCGAAAGGGAGTCTGCTACCACATTCAAATACCCAGGAAGATGCATTGCTCTCAGAAATAGTAACCTCCCTTGGGACAACAGGAGGATCTGACGGGCCAACTTGTAAAGCCGGCGAAACCGCAGGCCCCCCTGATGATTTATATAAGAGACCACCGACGTGTTGTCTGACTGAACTAACACATGATGACCTCTCAGGTCTGCTAGGAAGTGTTTCAGAGCCTGGAACACCGCCAACATCTCTAGACAATTTATAAGCCGTGATAGATGATGGTCCTGCGACAGCCCTTGGGCAGGACGACCACTCGTGACCGCCCCCCACCCTGTGAGGGAAGCATCCGTCGTTAGCGTTACGCGACGACAAAGAGCCCCCAACACAGGCCCTTTGAATAGGAACCAAGTTTCTTTCCACATGACCAGAGCACGAAGGCAGCGCCGAGTGACTTTGACCGTGCGGAGCGGATTTCCCCTCGGGGAGAATCCCTTGGTCCTGAGCCAACACTGTAGCGATCTCATGTACAACAGTCCGCAAGGTATAACGTCGGACGCTGCTGCCATCAGACCCGACAGTCTCTAAAACTGTTTTACAGTAAGTAGCTGGCCTACCTTTACTTGTTTCACAGCTGAGAGAATCGAAACGATGCGGGTCGGAGCGAGTCGCGCCTGCATCGAAACCGAAACCCAAACGACACCCAGAAAAGTTGTCTTCTGAGGAGATAATACACTTTTCTTTGCGTTCAGCCTCAACCCCAACTTCCTGAAATGAACGAGAACGACATCTCAATGTCGAACCGCCATCTGCTCTGTCTGAGCTAAAATCAACCAATCGTTGATGTAATTGAGGACACGAACACCCTGAAGCCTCAGGGGCACTAGTGCTGCGTCCAAGCATTTCCCTTAGATCTATCGTGACAGACCAGTCCTCGGATCTGATTTGTGACACCATCTGCTTGATAGTGAGCATCTTGAATTTTGGCTTCCCTACCGAGCGATTCAATAGGCGCAGGTCTAAAATTGGACCCAACCCCCCATCCTATTTTGGAACGATGAAATATCGGCTGTAATAGCCTGACTCCACACTGGGAGGAGGAACCCGTTCTGTAGCCTCCTTTTGAAGGAGTGCTTTCACCTCTTGTTCCATAACCAGAGCCTCCTCGGGGCCCACCACTGTAGGCAGAACCCCTGTGAATCTTGGTGGACGACACCTGAATTGGATAGCATTATCCCTTTCTATTGTCTGCAGGACCCAATGAGATATTTTTGAAAGGCTTTTCCACTCTGCCAGAAATTCTACTAAGGGTACCAGTCTCTCGAGACTGGCCTCTGGTGTAACTTGAGCAGCAAACGCAGTGCCCTGTAACGGCACAACGGCAGGGAACAACTGGTCTAACCGCTCTGAAACCCTCCTCAGAGGGAGCGAACATCCCTCGGGAAATCGCTCGCTTGGACCGTCTGCGCCCCGGCATGAAGGCGGGGTTGGCAGAACGGGCCCCTGAGGGCACTGAGGAAGAATGGGCACTGTAGAAAGAGGTGCACACCTTTCCGCCTCGGTGGGGACCACCCTCAGTGTCCTGCGCACCGTGGCGCCAGGACTTCTTCTTAGCCGAAGCCTTCTTAGCTAATATAACTGTCCTCAGATCAGTTCTATTACTGGGAGATTTCGGCTGAGAGTGCCGCGGCTGAGCCCACTGTCCAGCAGGGGGAGCACGAGACACGACACTCTGCTTCAGCGCCCTATGTGATGAGCTCGCAGACGGCCGGGGCTGCTCCCCTCCAGCAGCCCCAGGGACATGAATTTTTAAAGGGAGAAATTTCTTAAAAGCTGTTGTTTGCTTTTCCATCTCCTGGAATTTATCGATGACAGAATTTACAGCATCGCCAAATAAACCCGGGGGGAGAGAGGAGTGTCTAAAAGGAAAGCTTTTTCTTTTTCTTTTATATTTTTCTGATTTAACCACAGATGTCTTTCTGCGGCCACCAGAGCTGCCATAGATCGACCCACTAGCTTGGCCGACTCTCTGGTTGCGCGCAGGGATAATTCAGCAGCCTGACGCAGTTCGTGAACCACGTCAGCACTGATCTCCTCACTCTCACTCACGTCCCTCAGCAGGTCAGCCTGGTATGCCTGCATAATAGACATAGTATGCAGACATGACGCAGCCTGACCCGCCGCCGAATACGTTTTACCCACAAAAACCGAAATATTTCTAAGAGGCTTGGTGGGTAATGCCGATGCCTTAACAGATGACGCAGCCTCGAGGGAGAGAAAACTCGCAAGCGTCTCTTCCACGCGAGGCATAGCCGAATAACCATATGATTTTGCCCCCACAATATTAGAATACGCTGAAGTCTGGGGACTAAACACTCTATATGACACCGTTTTTTTCCACGATTTCGACACCTCAGTGTGGAGATCGGGAAAAAACGGCAAGCACCGGCGTGGAGGTTGCACTATTGACGGCAAAAATCTCTCATCTAATTTTGATTTAGAAACAGACTCCTGTCTAGTCACTGGCCATACAATGCTGAGTTTTTCTACAGCTCTTGTTAATACCTCCACTAGCTCATCACTTTCGGGAGTGTAAGGTGGCGAATCCTCCACATCTCCCTCATTTATAACTGGTGCCTCAGCCCGAGCGGAAGAAACCGCAGCGCGTGCTTCCGAACACGGGACTGAGGCACTGGATCTCACAGGTGAAGGGAGAGATAAGGCAGAGCCCGTCTCTAACCCCGCTGAGAGATCCATATGCGATCCCCACGATACGCTATATATATATATATATATATATATATATATATATATATAAATTGTTTGTGTGGTGCAGAGTATGTAAAGACAGACAATATTCACACAGGGACAGATTCACATATAGCGCGACTGAAGGCACAGAAAGCTGTTGCGCTTGTGTTTATGGGGTGCTTTATAGTTTCCTGGTCGATGACGTCACCCGCCTATGACGTTCCATCTCTCCATTGGGCTGATTCCATACGTGCTTCATGACGCACAACGCAGGGGCGTTCCCACAGCGTTTGACGCACCGTCTCGTTCCCTTGAAAGGGAACTCTGCTTTTAAACAAAAACTAAACTAAACGTTTTATAGCTTAATGCATTGGGTTTTTTTTATCAACCCTTGATTGTTGGTAAGTTTCATTTAAAAAAAAGCAACATTTTGAACAAAAAGCTGAGAAAATCAGGTTCTTGTCAAAGACTACATCCAGATTGGATTCAAAACGATGATCAACACACAGATGGGGTAGATCGAGTCCATCAACACTCTCTAAGGTTGCACAGTCCTATAACTCGTCCTCGGTCGACATTTCATTCAGTAACATTAGACAGTTTTGATTTATATGCTGTTTAATGTTGATAATCGCATTATTTTACATATGCATCTGCAAACATATGCTATCACTTGTTTCTGCTTCTGCTTCACTTGTCTTTTGATCTAGAGATTCTTTACTCTTTCAGAAGTATAACAGTGAAAACACGGAAAGTCAGAAATGGTAGGAAAGCGTTGCCTCATAAATGACGGAAACTTCCATCAATGACGGGGAAAGAGTTAAAGTGCATAGTGAGTCGATTGCTCGTAGTTTGTCAGGAAGAGAGTTCCACAGCTTGGGACTGAAATCACTAAAGGCCGACTCACCAATTTTTAGCCGTGTTTTCAGTACAACCAACAAGTTACTATTGGATCTGGAGCAATCTTGCAGCAGTATATTTATTCAACAAATTAGAAAGGTATATTGGGGCAGTACCATGAAGACATTTAAAAACGAATAAGATAATTGTTAATTCAATTGTGAATGATACAGGCAGCCAGTGAAGGGATCTGAGTGTTGGAGTAATGTGATTTCTGCTTTTAGAGCGAGTTCACATTGCTGCAGCAGCAGCTAAATCTTTACAGGTCCTTCTCAAAAAATTAGCATATTGTGATAAAGTTCATTATTTTCATAATGGAATGATAAAAATTAAACTTTCATATATTTTAGATTCATTGCACACCAACTGAAATATTTCAGGCCTTTTATTGTTTTAATACTGATGATTTTGGCATACAGCTCATGAAAACCCCAAAAATTATCAAAAATTATCATGAAAAGGGTCTCTAAACGAGCTATTAACCTAATCATCTGAATCAACTAATTAACTCTAAACACCTGCAAAAGATTCCTGAGGCTTTTAAAAACTCCCAGCCTGTTTCATTACTCAAAACCGCAATCATGGGTAAGACTGCCCACCTGACTCAAGCAAGAGGGAGACAAAGAAAGACACAGAAAGAAATTTCTGAAAAAATAGGCTGTTCCCAGAGTGCTGTATCAAGGCACCTCAGTGGGAAGTCTGTGGGAAGGAAAAAGTGTGGCAAAAAACGCTGCACAACGAGAAGAGGTGACCGGACCCTGAGGAAGATTGTGGAGAAGGAACGATTCCAGATCTTGGGGGACCTGCGGAAGCAGTGGACTGAGTCTGGAGTAGAAACATCCAGAGCCACCGTGCACAGGCGTGTGCAGGAAATGGGCTACAGGTGGCGCATTCCCCAGGTCAAGCCACTTTTGAACCAGAAACAGCGGCAGAAGTGCCTGACCTGGGCTACAGAGAAGCAGCACTGGACTGTTGCTCAGTGGACCAGAGTACTTTTTTCGGATGAAAGCAAATTTTGCATGTCATTCGGAAATCAAGGTGCCAGAGTCTGGAGGAAGACTGGGGAGAAGGAAATGCCAAAATGCCTGAAGTCCAGTGTCAAGTACCCACAGTCAGTGATGGTCTGGGGTGCCATGTCAGCTGCTGTGTTAGTCCACTGTGTTTTATCAAGGGCAGGGTCAATGCAGCTAGCTATCAGGAGATTTTGGAGCACTTCATGCTTCCATCTGCTGAAAAGCTTTATGGAGATGAAGATTTCATTTTTCAGCACGACCTGGCACCTGCTCACAGTGCCAAAACCACTGGTAAATGGTTTACTGACCATGGTATTACTGTGCTCAATTGGCCTGCCAACTCTCCTGACCTGAACCCCATAGAGAATCTGTGGGATATTGTGAAGAGAAAGTTGAGAGACGCAAGACCCAACACTCTGGATGAGCTTAAGGCCGCTATCGAAGCATCCTGGGCCTCCATAACACCTCAGCAGTGCCACAGGCTGATTGCCTCCATGCCACGCCGCATTGAAGCAGTCATTTCTGCAAAAGGATTCCCGACCAAGTATTGAGTGCATAACTGAACATAAATATTTGAAGGTTGACCTTTTTTGTATTAAAAACACTTATTTTATTGGTTCGATGAAATATGCTAATTTTTTGAGATAGGAATTTTGGGTTTTCATGAGCTGTATGCCAAAATCATCAGTATTAAAACAATAAAAGACCTGAAATATATCAGTTGGTGTGCACTGAATCCAAAATATATGAAAGTTTAATTTTTATCATTACATTATGGAAAATAATGAACTTTATCAATATATGCAAATTTTTTTTGAAGGACCTGTATATGCATTTCTTTCTGAAGAATGTTCATGACAAAAGCAGTTTTGTTGCCTATTGATTTCCATTGTATAGACCAAAAAAAAAAAAACAGAGACATTTCTAAAAATATCATCTTTGTGTTCCACAGAAAAAAGTAAGTATAACGGGTTTGAGTAAACAATGACAGAATTTTTATTTTTGTGAACTATCCCTTTTAAAATCATTACCAATCCTGCATTAGCAACTGTTGCCTATTTTACTGAAAAGTGTGCTGTTCTCAAATTTTCAAATATTTACAATTCATTCCTATTCATTCTTCCTAATCATTCCTAATAAGACCTTTTATACAGCTTGTCTGAATAAGCAACAGCAACCTCACCACGGGGCTGCAGCCTGAGAAGGGCCAGTTGCAGAGTTATTCACCATGAAATCACCATGGTGTGAGGGCGGGACAACCTGTCACTCACATGACATCACAGCAATAG
Organism: Siphateles boraxobius; assembly: GCF_051911475.1. Taxonomy (NCBI): domain Eukaryota; kingdom Metazoa; phylum Chordata; class Actinopteri; order Cypriniformes; family Leuciscidae; genus Siphateles; species Siphateles boraxobius. The sequence goes on from NW_027508866.1 coordinate 6,523,607, forward strand.
CAAAACACAAACATCCAACAATACAATCAATTCCAAATGGACAAAATCATGTTCCGCCCTATCATGTTTCTTGTTCAAGGAGTCGTTTTACTCGGATATACATCACAATAGGGAAGAAAAGCATCTTCTGTTTCATGCCAACTTTAAAAAGTGTAAGTTTTATAGTACACGAAGTATGACGCAGTCAAAATCTCTTATTTTTGGCCAGGAAATGGAAAGGAAATGATGGATGGAATGGAGATCAGAAAGGCAACATTTCCTGGCCAAAAATAAGAGCCCTTCTGTGCTGAGAAACACAAATGTAGTGAAGCACTAAACAACTGCTGTCAATACAATAAAACACATTTTTCACTGCTTTAACTTCGTCATCATTCTGTCATCATTTAATCTCACTCATTTTGTTTTATTAGTATTATTATTCTGTGTTTATTTTGTGTTTATTTTGTATATATACATACGTATATGTGTATACATGTATATTAAACACTATAAATGTATTCCATTTTGAACTGCAATAATGCTTCTTGTGTTCAGCAGAATAAAGAAAATCAAATGGATTTGGAAATAAATGAGAGTAAATCATGACAGATTTTTCATCTCGTGAAACTATCCCTTTAAGAGCTTTTGTTTATTCCTCTCATAATAATGCAACTTCATCAATTGTCGAATTAGCTTGAGAGCAATTTTCATTTTAATGTGTTTTCCACAACACACTCACAAAGTCCCAAAAATTGAAACAAGCTTCAATTAAGTCAAGAACCCGTTTGGAAGCTTTGGCTTGTAATACAAGCTTTGCAGAATGAGATACGGCTTATATTATGCAGCTGATTTAGCCCTCTGTTGTCCAGTTCCTCGTATCTTCCTCTCTGAGTGCATAGCTTTCTCTATTTTGCTGTTCTTATTGCAAAACCCACATTAGGATGAGATAAACACACACAGCGGTCCGCACGTCAGTCCGAATGCAAACGACTCGATAGACAGACTCTGAGGCCGGAGGACGCGTTTACAGATGCTAAGCCCTTATTAAACAAACATCTGTTCAAGAGACACACTCACTGAGCGGCATGTGACGTCCTTTCATAAGTGCACTCGCAACTCCCATAATCCATTGCTTGTGTCCCAGCACTGGGCTTCAAAAATGTGCAGATGAAGCAGCACACACACAGAATGTGTCCTGCTGGCTTTAAAGTTCTCCTTTAAAATTTCCTTTACACATCTCTGCACACTTTTCTCCTCTTTTCCACAGACTGTTTTTCTCAGAACTGGACAGAAGTAGGTCATGCCGTGAGCAGAAGAGGCTAGCTTTAAACTGAGCTTAATGCACCTGTCCAGGCCTTCACCCCACAATCTCACCTGTCTCTTACAACAGCTGTTTAAATGCCAGCAGACGCCACAGCGGAGCTAAAGGCAAGTTATAATTGCATCTCATGTCTGAATTAGGGATACAGAGTCTGGCTAACCTTAATTATCTGCACAAAGGTGTTCAGGAAATAAAATAGCACAAAGCAGAAACATTTTAAAAGGGTCAGAATATAGGTAGACTCTTAATACACATTTTAATGGAAAAGTGAATTCAGTACTACTTGAACAAAAAAGGTTAATGACACTTTACTATAAGGTCTCGTTTGTTAACATTAGTAAATGCGTTTACTAACATAAATTAACAATGAGCAATGTATGTTTACAGCACTTATTAATCTTTGTTTATTGTAAATTTAATAAAAATGTTCATGTTAGTAGTTTAACTATAGTTAACACAGAACCTTTTGGTCTTAAAAATGTGTTTGTAAATGTTGAAATTAACATTAACCTATATTAATACATGCTGTAGAATATAACGTTAACAAATGGAACCTTTTTGTAAAGTATTGCAAGTTCAAATTGTTTTAAAGCCATGTCTTTTTTTATTTGATTTGTCATTTAAATTTTAAAAAAAATTGTTACGTGGAAATTAAACAAATTTATCGAAATACTACTAATAATAAAAATAAACAAAATTTTTAAATACTATTTTATCAACTCACCATTTTTTCTCAAACTAATTTTTTGTTTTTGTTGTAGAACAATTCCCTACTATGTTTGGACATTTGTACCAATTATTTATTAAATAGTATTATGAATAATTATTTAATAATACTGAACATTTTTTAAAGCAGCACTATGTAGTTTTTCAACCATCATAATATATTTCCTAGACATAAGAGATGGTACATCTACTTACAATAGGTTGAATGACACGTCTGCCGTAGCCTGACAGTGTCTGTATGGATTTTACTGGCACTTTGTAACTTCTGGGTTCGGGTACTAACCTGAGCACAAAAAGAACTACAAAATTCGACTGCTTTACGGCATACGTCACTTCCCCCACTACCTCAAATTCTGACGTGAGAGCCCAACTAGCGTTTGTTTGCCGTCTGTATGTTGTTGTCATGGCCGAAGCAACAACTAAAAGGAAGAAGGCAAAGGTTTTGTCAGAGGAGACTAAGAAAAGAAAAAGGGAGAGTGACAAAATAAAAGGCCAGACGAGGATCTGGCGTGAGCTAAAGGAGGAGGGGGGGTGCCCGACCGATGCTGACCGCCGTGATGCTGTTGGACTAGTAAATATATTGCTTGAATACTATCTCTATTTTTTCGAATTTGTTGTCTGCCTGGCCATGTTACGGGATCTATCTGGTCCTCCATTTATCTTCATGATAGTCGTGTTTGTTTATTTATTTTTCTGATGAAAGTGTCTTGCCTCAGGCTATAATGCAAATCGATTTTTCAAATTTGCAGATTCATCTATGGTAGCTTGATATTCTAATGTTGACGATATATGGCTTTTACCTATCACACAAACATTGAATTGAATTAGCATATCCATTATGTAAAACAGTCGCCAATAGGCAACTATAATGGCGCTGTCTTGTAAACGTGAGCTACGCGATCTTTTGGCGTTTGAAAAAAAATGAAACCCATGAAATTATATTCATATGACATTCTGAAATATATGCCAATGTACCTGGGATGAAGACACTTCATAGCAACGCTGGCTGTCTGCCCAAGACGTGAGAACTCGCGAGAACTCAAGACGGTATCGGCTTGTCAACAAATGCACGTGTATCCCCTGGTGTAACCATGACAGATTTTCCGACAGTAGTAGAAGACAATACTGTTTCCCAACTGTAGAGGGACCCCGAGAGCAAAAACTACATAGTGCTACTTTAATAGTAAATCATTTAAATAAAGATTTTCAAAATACTATTTTATCTGCTTTTATTTTTTACAAGTTATTCATACAAATTATACCATACTGGTATGTGCACAAATACATGTGATTAATATGGAGTATATTCCGAGTTGCACAAGCTGCTAAATGGCTTTTTCACTTCCTAGGCTCTCATTGATTAGTCTTTCCACTCTTCTCCTCTTTTCTTCTCCTCCTCTAGATCTTGCTTTAACTTCCTCTTTCTCTGAGGTTATTGTCTGTTTTCTTCCTCCACCCTATCATTACAGAGATAGTTCCTGTGACTTTACTTTTGCTACACCCCCTGTTCTCAGTAATGGCTTCTTTCCGTTTGTTTCCGATCCATAATTTGTGTGTCGATAGCAGCATTGATGACCCCGGTCGGCTGTGCCTGTCACATTGAAGAAAACTCCCTCCTCCTCCTCCTCCTCCTCCTCCTCCTCCTCCTCCTCCTCCTCCTCCTCCCTGAGGGACCCACTCAATATGCAGCCTAACTAGTGTGTTGTCTCTCCCTAACAGACTCATTTGCCTATCTGTGGGTATATGATTTACACACCGGGATCCAGGCTGTGTTGGACTATCGGCTCATGAAGGGATAGGGTCAGGATGAAGCTGTTCGTGACTGTCAATAAAACTCGGCCTCTCTTTCACATATTATGCCATATACTTTCAATATTGTAGACATAACTGCAGAACAATTTATTGACCTTAACCTGTGCGTTCACACCGCCGCCGGCGAGAGCAAAATTTGCTCTCGCCGCCCTGCCAGCGACGCCGTGGAAAGATTCGTGGACGCTCTGATGCTCTGACGTAGATCGAATGCTTGGTCTTTTTTAAAACTTCATTTAAAGGGAAACAAACAAGCATGTCGATCGTGATTTTTTGCAGAAAATTTATCGATTGGAAAGAGCTTAACAATTATAGTGACATGATTGCGAATGAAATAAACGAATTAAAAGCCATTTGTGTGGTGTGGCTTTTGTGTTCATGGTTAAGTGTGCTATTCTAATTTGCATGCCCGCTGAAAAACAAGTGTTCTAGCGCGAAAATCTTGCCTATAAATAGTGTTGCGCGCCTTCTTATCAAATTCAAATGATCAACCTCTCCTCTATTTTGTTTGGGAACTAATATGTTCGGAAACAAAATTTACCGCTCTCACCATCCAAGACGCGCCGCCCTCGCCGGAGCTCGCCGCCGGCTCGCATTGAAAATTAGTGACTTCCGGTCACTTTGACACTCTCGCCGGCGGCGGTGTGAACGCACAGTAAGGAATAAATTAATTGTTTGTGGATATGTTTGTCCAACTGATGATAGAAGTCCAGGATTTGAAATAATTTGTAAAGTATTTATTATTTTTATGGATGCACAATATATTATCAAATCAGTACCATATTGGCATATTGGCGAATATTTTCTTTTTTTTAACTAAGCGGAATTGGATATTTAATTGTATTTAATTTTACATTTAGATTATCTTTGCCGTAATCTAATGCTCAATGTTAATTTTTTTTAAAATAGTGATGATTTATTAACACTGTTAAATGTAATCTTTAGCTAAATAAATGAAATAAAAAAAAGCAATTTTTCATACTGTATATTATAATGTTGTGATGCCTAAATTTACTTGTAGCATTTAAAACGGACATTAAACATATCGGACATTTTACATGAAAATAATTATCAATATTTTGCCAGATTTTAATTTCGGTGCATCTCTAATTATTTTTGCTCTTCTTGTTGGTGATGCGATGAAGTTATAAGCTTCAGCCTTCACCTATAAGATTTTGTTTTTGCCAGCATGATAATACAGTACACATAATGTGGCTAGCCTTTTCAGTGTAAATAGATGGTTACATTTAAGAAAAGATTTTCAGTAATTCAGTATGCATATAAACAAAAAAGACCCATTGCAAATCAGTATGCAAATTAATGTAGAAAAGAAGACCAATCACAATACGCAATTCAGGTAAACATTACAATGACATCGTCACTGACAGCTATTTTATAGTTACATTCTAAAATAGATAAATAAAGGGGGTTAACCCAAAACCTAGGAATTCTGTTTTGAACATGTATTTTTGTCACTCTTTTCTTTCTCTGTGGAACATAAAAGATGATGTTTTGAGTTTTTTTCCTCTCCATACAATAAAAGTCAATGGGTTCCAATGTTATTTAGTTCCCAATATTCTGCAAAATATCTTCTTTTATGTTCTGCAGAAGAAAGTCAGTCCTTCAGGTTTGGAACGACATGAACAAGTGCTGACAGAATTTTCTTTTTGAGTGGAGCATCGCTCTAAAACTGAAAAAACAAAGCATTCCAAGCTGAATTAATTGCTAAATTTGTGGAGAATAAAATAAAAATAGAAATATCAATTACAGTAATGCCTTAAAAACGTCAGAAACACTGACAGCTTCTAGTGACTAATGTAGCAACAGGTCTATTCTATTTCAGCTGAGGGAGCTGTGAAATATAGCACTTCTCATTATGTTAGTCCTTCATACTTATCAGCGAATGCAATGGTGAAACATCAGCACCAAGGACAGCTCCAGGAAGGGGTAATACGCTGCTTCAACAGGATTTGCTGAATTCCAGGCGTTGATTAATACAGGATTTCAGGACGGCAGACAGCTGTGGGATTCACAGCCCATGAGGATGCTCATTTGAGCCATCAGATCTGCTCTGCATCCTTTATATTGCTGCTGCAGACCCAAGGTAGCTAAGAAGATCACGTAGATTACGGATGCTCCCTCAGAGATGGGAATTAATAATAGGGTTGTATGATATCTCATGTGTGCAAATAGAAAATATCATAAGGGTTTAAGCAGATAGAAAGGGATAGAAAACAAATGATTTTCTTTTACAAATCAATGTCTCTTTGGTGATCTAAGTCATCAAAAATAGATTAAATACATCAACCAGATCCTTCGGATAGGAAGCAAATCATCTTCGTGTTGTGTGGTTGAGAATAAAGGCAGGAGATTTAGAGTATTTGAGCCTAATATTTACAAAAGAAACAGCTCTGTCTTTCTCACGCACGCCTCAACCCTCGTCGCACACATACACACTGCACACGTTCGATGGTAGTGGGAGTCTGTTATAGCTGTCCGGGTCAGATAAGATTGCACACTTAACGCCCACGTACTTTTGTAATGAAGTTGAGGATATGCACATTTCTAATGTTGCAAATAATACAGCTACTCCCACACTGTGTTTTCCCTCTGCAGTCAGCGTGAAACCCTACCGTCACATCAGCAAACCCTGGGCTTTTTATGCTGCGTTTTACAGCTTTGGATTATAAGGATTTATTAAATTGATTTAATATATATCAATATAAAATTTATTAACATATTATATAATGATTTTCATTTGAAAAAGTTTATTTGCACTACATTTACAAAATTGTTCAAAAAAATTTTTTTTTGAACAATTGTTTTTGTTCAAAATTGTATTGTGTTTTTCAAGCCAAATCGTTCCACCGTTACATACATTTCTAAAAGAACAATTGCCAATCGAAAGATAAATGTGTATATGAATGTATATATTATATTATAGCTTTTTTAAATACATAAAAATATAATGATTTATGAATTGATTTATTATATATTAATATATCGTATTTTCATTACAAAAAAAATATTTTATTTTATGATATTTACTAAATTTTTGCACAAAATTGTAGTATTTGCCTATATATATATATAATTTTTGCTTACAGTAACTTATAAATATATTAACAGACACACACAGTTTTGTAACAGGGTTGCTAAACTTCAATTCCCATAACCCATTGCCTGGACTCATTATGTTGTGATTAGGTTCAGCTGTGTCTCATTATCTTGTTCAGCTCTGTCTCTTTAGCCCTGTGTTTTCCCTCACGCATTGCAAAGTCTTGTAAGTGTCACACTGCGTTTCTGAGCACTCTCTGATTTCCTCGTGTCATGGTTTTCGATCTTCTGCCTGGTTTTCTGGATTTTCCAATTTGCCTCTGTTTTCTGGATTGTTTGCTTTATGGTTTTGATCATTTGCCTGTCTTTTAGATTATGATTCTGTTTTGCCCCAATAAATAACTGCATTTGGATCCTCAACCAGTGTATCTGAGAAGTACGTGACAAGAATACATCTAAACACTTCAAATAGATGTCTCTATTTGAGGTCGCTAAACCTCAAATAAAAACAAAGTGAAAAGGCACAGTTTTGTACCCTACAGGTATACAGACAGATTTCTCTGATTTATGTCTTCTCTCTGATATTGTTCCAGTCTGACTCAAACTCATCTACACACACACAGTCTGAGCGTGACTCAGAGTGAATGTGCTGTTTCAGAAAACAACTCATGCTTTTGATGAGGTTGCTGAACTTTTGGCCTGTGACTGCACATCTTTTGGTAGAGCCATGAAAAGCAGCTTGAGTCTCGAGAATCAACCGGAAAAGCAATTTAATGCAAAAAAAAAAAAAAAGCCTCTGAAATATGATTTTTTTTCCCCCTTCTTTCTGGCACATAACTTGAACACGACCGCTGGGAGACAGCATTTTTCTTTTGATGTACGGAAAGCCGAGGTTAATCCAAATCTGCCTGCCTGCGATTTTCACAATGTATTACTTGAGCTTTAAATGTAAGTAATGGCTTTTCTATTCTGGGAGAGACCGCTGATGATTTTGCAGTTGTAGTTGGAAGAGAAAGAAGGGGTTGAGAGGAGGAACCAGAGTGGAACGAAGGAAGCAAAGAGGAAGGTAAATGACATAAACACAGAAAAAATAGAATGAGAGAGTGGGGAATGATTGTAAAAAAGAGAGAGGATAGAGAGAAGGGCTTCTGTAGTCTCAGCGGGGCTCGTTTAATCCAAACCTGTAATTAGCTCAACCCGCTGCTTAAACTCTTGTCTTGTCTGCACCTAAAGAGGGTTATCACTGGGCCAAACCACTAATATCACAAAGCTCAGCTGTAATTTATACTCTCTCTCTCTCTCTCTCTCTCTCTCTCTCTCTCTCTCTCTCTCTCTCTCTTCCTTTTCCTTCAACACATACAGTACTAATGCAGGTAAATGTGAACAGCAGTACCTGTATTCTGACTATAGAAAGTCTTTTTAAAGGCTCATACTATATTTTCTACCATTTTATTTATTTTCCCCTGAAGCCCACTTATGTTAATACTTTTTTTAATGTCTAAAACTATCAAAAATGTAGTTCCCTTTCGAGGGAACTCAACACTGCGTCGAGAATCGACTCTTTGGGGACGCTCCCTTAGCGTGCGCCTCTGAAGTATGAATGAAACTATTCCAATCCTGATTGGTGTTGCGTCATGACGTAACATGTGACGGCATAACCGAATGCATAAAAGCGACGCCGGCACACACACACACTAACTTTTCGCTCTTCAGCAAGCGCTCTATGTTACGACTGTCTGTCTTATTTGGTGTTGTTTGTCTATCCCTATATATATTATGGCCAGCCAGCAGTTCAGAATGTGTGTGCACCCCTGTCCTCGTTTTATTACGGATGGGGACACGCATGTTTTGTGTGTGAACTGTTTGGGAGCGCAGCACGCCCAGGCAGCTCTCGAGGGAGCTGCCTACGTACACTGTGAAGCACTACCCATGAGGGTGCTGCGCTCCCGGCTGGCGTGCTTTGATAAGCTTGGTCAGGCTCGCGTTCCCCGCGGTTCTGGTCCCGCTTCTGTTGAGGCGGCGCGGCGACTCAGATCATGGGGTTCGCAGCGGGATCTTGCAGATGAGAATGAGACTGCTGCGGCACTTTCTCATTCTTCATCTGAAGATCCCGAAGCCCCTGTGAGTGGTGCAGAAGCCCGCGCTGCGGCTTCTTCTGCCCACGACCAGGTCCCGGTGCTTGAGCTCTCTGCTTCCGAGGAGGCAGAGGTGATCAGCATCGAGGATGACCGTGAGTCGAGCGCGCCAGTTCACGGCCAAGCTTATGAGGAGCTGGTGGAGGTTGTGACTCGTGCCGTGGCCAGACTTAACATCCGCTGGCCACAAGATGAGCAGGGAACGCGAGTCGTAAGCAAGTTAGACGAGCGTTTCCTGCGGCACAGGTCACAGCCTCAGCGCCGGGGTTTGACGCTTTTCCCCGATCTCCACAAAGAGATCTCGAGATCGTGGGATAAACCACATTCGTCCCGTGTCTCCCGTCCATCTGTTGTTGATTATAGCAATGTTGTGGGGGCACGGGATATGGGTTATGGGGAGATGCCTAAAGTCGAAGAAGCTCTAGCCGGTTATCTATCTCCTGAGTCGGCATCTTCCCTTAAAACCCTTGCGCTGCCTAGTAAGCCCAGCAGAGATACATCTGCTTTAATAGGCAGGGCTTACATGGCGGCAGGTCGGGCTGGTTCATGTCTGCACTCTATGGCTATCTTGCAGGCATACCAGGCCGATCTCCTGAAAGATTTGGACGAGGGGGAGGGGCCAACTCCTGAAGATATTTCAGAGTTGCGCAAAGCCACAGATTTGTCTCTCCGGGCCACTAAAGAGACGGCCCGCGCTATTGGCCGCTCTATGGCAGCTATGGTGGCCACGGAGAGGCATCTGTGGCTCAATTTATCTGGTCTAAAGGAGAAAGATAAATCTGTTCTGCTGGATGCGCCGCTTTCGCCTTCTGGCTTGTTCGGCGACGCCGTTACATCGGTCGTCGACAGGTTTCAGGAGGCGAAGAAGCAATCTGCGGCGTTCCAGCAGTTCCTCCCCCGAAAATCGAAGTCCAAATCGAGTAGGGTGGGGCAAGAACATCAGCCCCAGCCATCAACCAGCTCCTCACACCGGGCAGAGCAAAGGGAGAGCGTTTGCTCTAGAGCCCCTCCTCCGGGAGCTTGGCAACGGAGGAAACGCTCCCAGCAGAAGCCCCCCAGCCAGAAGGGCGATTTAAGGGATGTCCTTCAGGCTAGGAGGGCTTCAGGAAAGAGGTCCTAGCCAGAGTGGTGGGACCTCTGAGAGCTGTCCCCTCCGTTGTAGAACAACCGAGGTTGTTCTCACAGCAGAGCCCTCTAGGAAACGATGTGAGTTGCCCGCCGTCGGTGACGCTTTGGGCCGCATCATATTCCAGCGAATGCACTGTGGGTCGTTTTTCTCGAAAAATAAAAAACGAGCATCAGTTATGGTCACGAAAACCGTATCGACTACACCCTGCCGGTCTTCCGCTTCAGGGGGTCGAGAAGGGTGCTCGAAAAACACCAGAGGCCAGTCTCGAGAGGCTGGTTCCCTTAGTAGATTTTGTAGAGGCATGGTATCATCTTCCCAACATATCTGCATGGGTCCTGCATATAATAAAGTCAGGGTACAGACTGCAGTTCGGGCACCGCCCCCCCAAATTTTCTGGGGTGGTGCAGACTACAGTGGTTCCAGAGCAGGCTCAGGTGATGGAACAAGAAGTGCAATCTCTGCTGCTAAAGGAGGCCATAGAACGTGTTCCTCATTCAGACAGGGAGTCCGGATTTTACAGCCGGTACTTTATAGTTCCAAAGAAGGATGGGGGGTTGAGGCCAATTCTAGATCTCAGGGTTTTGAACCTGTCTCTGATGAAGCTCAGGTTCAAAATGCTCACTATTCCTGTCATCGTGAGTCAAATCAGATCCGAGGACTGGTTTGTCACGATAGATCTAAAAGACGCCTATTTTCACGTATCCATCCTTCCATGTCACAGGAGGTTCCTGAGGTTCGCTTTCGGGGGCGAAGCTTACCAATATCGGGTTCTTCCGTTCGGCCTAGCACTCTCTCCCCGCACATTCACCAAATGTATGGATGCAGCACTTGCTCCACTGAGACTTCAGGGCATCCGCATACTGAATTATATCGACGACTGGCTCATTCTGGCCCAGTCTCGAGAAATGGCAGTTCGGCATCGAGATGTCGTCCTTGGCCACATTCAAAAATTTGGGTTGAGACTCAACACAAAGAAGAGTGTGTTAGAACCGTCCCAGTCCACAACGTTTCTAGGCGTTGTGTGGAACTCGACTACGATGCAGGCACGCTTGTCTCCGGCGCGTATCGAGTCCATTCTGGCGATGGTGTCCAAGTTAAAGCTAGGCCAGGCCACTACTGTAAAGCAATTCCAAAGACTGCTGGGCCTCATGGCAGCGGCATCCAACATTATACCTTTGGGCCTTCTACACATGAGGCCCCTTCAGTGGTGGCTGAAAGCCAAGGGGTTTTCCCCCAAGGGGAATCCATTTCGTATGATCAGAGTAACGCGCAGATGCCTTCGTTCTCTAATAATATGGAAGAAACCTTGGTTCCTGTCCCAAGGGCCAGTGTTAGGAGCGTCATGTCGCCGGGAAACCGTTTCGACAGACGCCTCCCTCACTGGCTGGGGCGCGGTCATGGACGGCCGCTTTGCCAGGGGTCTGTGGCAGGACCATCATCATTCTTGGCACATAAATTGTCTAGAGATGTGGCTGTGTTCAGGGCTCTTAGGAGCTTCCTTCCAGACATCAAAGGTTACCATGTCCTAGTACGATCGGACAATACATCAGTGGTAGCTTATCTAAACCGACAAGGGGGACTCAGATCGCGCCCTCTGTGCAGACTGGCGCATCAGGTCATTCTCTGGTCCCAAGGGAAAATACTGTCTATCAGAGCTATGTATATTCCGGGGGTTCAGAATCAGGGAGCAGACATCCTGTCGAGGCAGGGGCTGAGGCCCGGGGAATGGAGACTTCATCCAGATGTGGTGAAGTTGATATGGGAGAGGTTTGGGCCCATGGAAGTGGATTTATTCACGTCTCGAGAGACGTCCCACTGCCCACTTTGGTTCTCCCTCTCACATCCAGCCCCACTGGGGTTGGATGCCATGGTACAGGCCTGGCCGAGGCTTCGCCTGTACGCATTTCCCCCGATCGCTCTGCTTCCGGCAGTCCTGGAGAGGGTCCGTCAGGAGGGCATCAGTCTACTTCTGGTTGCCCCAATGTGGCCGACCCGGGTATGGTTTTCAAATATGATTTCGCTCCTGATACCTCAGCCATGGCAGATTCCTCTGAGGAGGGATCTATTGTCTCAGGTGGAGGGCACAATCTTCCACCCTCAACCAGAGCTGTGGAAACCGTGGGCCTGGCCTCTGAGGGGGTTCAGTACCTAAACGCTGGTCTATCAGCCGGGGTGGTTGAAACCATACTTAGCTCTAGGGCTCTGTCTACTAGGAGATTATATGGCCTCAAGTGGAATGTTTTCGTTACTTGGTGTAGAGAACATAATTTAGACCCAGTTAACTGCCCGGTGGCTTCAGTTCTGGAGTTTCTTCAAGATCGTTTCTCTGCGGGTCTCTCCCCTTCCACGCTTAAGGTGTACGTGGCTGCCATTGCGGCTTTCCATGCGCCATTAAGTGATGGGCCTCTGGGGAGGCACCAGCTGGTCATTCGTTTTCTCCGTGGTACTTGGAGGAGGAGACCGACAACCAGGTCCAGGGTTCCTGCCTGGGACCTGGCAGTGGTTCTGGAAGGGTTATCCCTGGCCCCCTTCGAACCTATTCAATCGGCTTCGCCTAAAGATCTTACCTACAAATTGGTCTTTCTCTTAGCCATCACCTCTCTTAAGAGGGTGGGAGATCTCCAAGCCCTGGCAGTGACACCAGCTTGCTTGGAGTTTGCCCCTGGCAAGGTTAAGGCCTTTTTGAACCCGAGACCGGGCTATGTGCCTAAAGTGCCTGCTAATACGGCTAGGTCTACGACCCTTCAGGCTTTCCATCCTCCACCTCATGTGTCGGCAGAAGAAGAGAAGCTTCATTTGCTCTGCCCCGTCAGAGCTTTGAGTATTTATCTCGAGAGGTCCTCTTCTTGGAGGAGGTCGGACCAACTGTTAGTGTGTTTCGGGTCACCTAGGAGAGGGCTCCCGGCATCCAAGCAAACCATTAGTAATTGGATTGTGCAGGCTATTGCCTTGGCTTATGAGGTGCGCAATTTGCCTTCACCTCTGGCCATAAGGGCTCATTCTACTAGAGGCATGGCGTCCTCCAGGGCCCTCCTCTCGGGAGTTCCCCTCCAGGAGATCTGTGAGGCAGCCGGTTGGGCTACCCCACACACTTTTATTAGGTTCTATAGTCTGCACCTCCCCAGTACGCCCACGTAAGCGTGGCCTAGTGGGCATTCGTTCCCCAAAGAGTCGATTCTCGACGCAGTGTTGAGTTCCCTCGAAAGGGAACGTCTCGGGTTATGACTATAACCCTTGTTCCCTGAGAAGGGAACGAGACACTGCGTCGTCCTGCCACGCCCCTCGAGGCCTTAGAGCGTCTTGCTTCATCGCTAGGCTAGTGTGTGTGTGTGCCGGCGTCGCTTTTATGCATCCGGTTATGCCGTCACATGTTACGTCATGACGCAACACCAATCAGGATTGGAATAGTTTCATTCATACTTCAGAGGCGCACGCTAAAGGAACGTCCCCAAAGAGTCGATTCTCGACGCAGTGTCTCGTTCCCTTCTCAGGGAACAAGGGTTCTAGTCATAACCCGAGACGTTTTTTCGTTATCATTTGCTATGAAGCTCCTAAAGGTAAATATTGATGGTGGGAGGAAAAATACAATGTTTCTTCGGGGAACGCAATCCTTTTATAAGAGAATGCAATTTTTTGCGAGAGAGCGCAAAGTTTCTCGCGGGAACACAATGATTTTGCGAGAGAACACTTGGGGCCAGATTTACTGAACAGCAAATTAGCATGAGAGCGCAATTCCACAAAAAGCGCTGATGGGAGTGTACAGTTCTGTGCGTGATCTACTGACGACGAGCAAATTAAAGAACACAGACACAGCCGGATCATTTCCATAATGACCAACGCAATCTACCAAGAGCAGCGCAAATTAGCGTCTGGTTTAAGATAAGCTTTTTTGGGGCAGTAAATAACAGCACAAATAACAGTAAACTGACTAGCACAAAACTTAGTAAATCACCTTGCATGATTCATGTAAATACTCTCCTCCCATAAATTTTGTGTCTGAAATGGAAACTCCTACAAATGTATATGCAATAAGGTCAGCCGCAAAAATAACTGTGTCTTCACTGCGTGTCTTTAATAAATCCTGACAGTAGTTTTTTTCACGCCAAAAGAGGGATTGTGAGTTAGTAAATAGTAAATGTTAGTAAATCTGGCCCTTGAGGTTTTGCAAGAAAACACAAAGTGTCTTGGGGGACCGTAATATTTTGTGAGAACCCAAATGTTTTGCAAAAGAATCCAATATTTTTGAGAGAGAACGCAAATATTAAATTATTTGTGCATACTTAAGTAATATTCAGGGGCTTTGCATTTGCCAATCCATGGCATCACATGAGATGTCTTGGCTTAACGTGCCTGTTTCCTGGGAGGGTTTGTGCATTTAACTGTACATTTTCAGTGAGACTCATTTTGTGCACCTCTGCTCCGTAGTTTTTACCCTCCTGGCCTGCGCCGCTGGAGCCGTCGACCTCTCTGCCCCAGCTCTCCACTGAATGCTAGGATGATTGCTGCCGGAGTTGGGGGTAATACAGGAAAACTTGCGACTTTCTCTCTCTCAATGGACCTAAAGGAGCTCTGCATCCGTGATCAGGATATTTCATATCTCACAGCGGGCGCCTATGAATGAGCAGGTGTAGTATATATCATTCACATATGTGGAAACACCAGCTGCAGTTTGTGTGCAGTAATATTCCTTCTTCAGTTCTCAATTGCTCTTCTCATTTGTGTAAAACTGCAGTAGAAATCTCCCTCCGTTCTCTCCTATCTCCTGCCAAGTGTCCTCTGCCCTTTTCCCATGATCCTCTACCTCTGTGTGACTCATCAGATAGATATAATTTATTGCCTTCTCTACACCTTCAGCAACTTTGCGACAGTCTGAATTATATCCATCTATCTATCTATCTATCTATCTATCTATCTATCTATCTATCTATCTATCTATCTATCTATCTATCTATCTATCTATCTATCTATCTATCTATCTATCTGTCTGTTCATACATTCTATTGCGCTATCTCTCCATCTATCCATCCATCGCGCCGGTGCTGTGATTACCGATGAGCGACACCCGTGCCGGTTCCCGCCTCCTTCTTCCCATTACAACGAACCGTGTTACAGACCAACGCAATCTACCAAGAGCTGCGCAACTTAGCGTCTGGTTTAAGACGTGTTTTTCTGGGCGGTAAATAACGGCGCAAATACCAGTAAACTGACAGCCGCAAACTTTAGTCGTCAGCAGATCAAGTGCAGAACTTTCCACATCCATCTACGCTTTTTTAGAATTACGCTCTCACGCTAATTTAGATAGATAGAATGTATGAAAAGATGGATGGATGGATGGATAGATAGCACAATAGAATGTATGAGAAGATAGATAGAGATATTCATACATTCTATCTATCTATCTATCTCTCTATCTATCTATCCATCCATACATTCTATTGCACTATCATCTACCCATCCATCCATCCATCTATCCGTTCGTCTGTCCATTTATCCATCCATCATTCGTTCGTTCATACATTCTATCCATCTATCTGTTCATACATTATATTGCACTATCTATCTATCTATCTATCTATCTATCTATCTATCTATCTATCTATCTATCTATCTATCTATCTATCTGTTCATACATTATATTGCGCTATCTATCTATCTATCTATCTATCTATCTATCTATCTGTCTATCTATCTATCTATCTATCTATCTGTTCATACATTATATTGCACTATCCATCTATCTATCTATCTATCTATCTATCTATCTATCTATCTATCTATCTATCTATCTGTTCATACATTATATTGCGCTATCTATCTATCTATCCATTAATACATTCTGATGCTCTATCTATCTATCGTTCGTTCATTCACACATTCTATTGCGTTAACAGTCCATCCATAAACCATTTTAGGACACTTTTATGATGTCTTTTTTTGTAATTTTGCAGTACACTTACATTAATAAGCATGCCCAGGATATACTTCCAAAATGTACTGTTTGTGCTTGACAGAAGCAATGATGACAGATGACAGCGAGTAAACTATTCCTTTCAACTATAACAGCAGTTCCACTCTGAAATTTTTCACAAGCTCATAAGGCCCTTGGGCAATATTTGATGCATTGAATGAAAAAAAGTTTGTTCTCATTTCTGTGTGTGTGCATGTTGGGTGGCAATGAGGGCTGCCGGAGCGTTTAACTGCCTAATTGAATGGCCCTGTGAAAAGAGCACAGCCATTACACAGCAGTATTATCTGAACCTATCGAGACTGCAAGGACACACAACGCAATCGCCATCCACAATGGATTGTCTGTTGGTTCGGTGATAAGGTATGCCAGTTTTGAGAGTTAAATATGCCAGACAGGACGGTCAGGGTGTGGGCTTGGATTATTTGTATCTGACGTTTGATAAGAGCAAGCAAAGTGTAAATTACTAAAAGATGGATGATTATTCCTAACAGCTCACGAATGCTCAATCACAGGGACGAGATTATATAGAAACTGCAGAATGTCACTAGATACTGTATGTCTTTTTCCTACTTTGACGATTTGACACGGTCGTCTCCTCTATGTGTGTTTCACATCCCTCGGAATTCATCTGTTAATTCGGTGTCAATTCAGTGCTGATGCTCACACACGACCATTGGTTCTCTTGGTGAGTCTGAAAAGAACAATTTTCTTTTATCAAATAAGCATGTTGCTCTGCATATGTGGTCCTGAGGGGACAGTTCACCCAAAAATGAAGAATAATTTTCTCACGCTCATGTCGTTCAAACATGTATGACTTGCTTTCTTCTTGCTGTCATATTAAAAGTAGCAAAGTAGACCATAACTACTGTACTATATCCCAGCCAGGTCTTAAACAGGTGTATGATAGCTCTGTTGAGGAAAAGATTTAAATTTAAGCAGTCATTCTATATAAAAGGGCTTCAGAAGAGACTTTATGAACTGTTTTTTGGTTCTTGCGTTATGCATTTTTTGGAACTTGACATATATTGGCATATATTGGATATTTAATTGTGCATGCTCAGTTTAGATTACCTTTGCCATAATTTATCACTCACTTAAAGTTAATCTCTGTATAATTAAATATAATCTTTAGCAAATTCATTTTTCATACTGCACACTATAATGTTGAAGGTTGAAATTCACTTGTAGCATTTAAAAAAATTGTTTTTAGTATTTTTTATTTTTTTATTTTGACAAAATAGTATGGTGTAATAGTATTGATAATTATTGGCTTATCAGTATCAGCAAAAATGATAATATCGATGCATCCCTCCTCAATATCGATGACTGCCACTGAAAGAGCATTTTTTCCATCTCTTTTTGTGTTCAACTGAAGGAAGAAATTCATAGAGCAACAACAACATAAGGAGGAGTTAATGATGAATTTTAATTTTTAGGGGGAAACTAATCCTAGCTAGATGAAAAATTGGATTTGGTTCAAGGGAAGGTACACTGAGTGTGTGTGAGACTTTCTAGACTGTTCAGTATTCTATGCTAAGGACACTTGGAGGAAAGCCCTGACAAGAGCAGCTGCCTTTCCATTAGCGCACTACAGCTGGTGATGTGGCCGATGAAAGCACCATGCTCTGCCTGCTTCATCCTCAATTACTCGAGCGAGGTAAAAAGTCTCAGACTGAGAGAACTGATCGATACCACATCTAACCTTCCCAAACCACGCTCCCTCTCCTTATCTCTCTAGGCTAGAGGTAGCTTGTAGCCATTGTTTCCATTACAAGAGTGTGTGTGTGTGTGTGTGTGTGTGTGTGTGTGTGTGTGTGTGTGTGTGTGTGTGTGTGTGTGTGTGTGTGTGTGTGTGTGTGTGTGTGTGTGTGTGTGTGTGTGTGTGTGTGTGTGTGTGTGTGTGTGTTTTCAGAGGTAGGCCTTTAGTAATGGTCGGAGAGGAGAGGACTTTGTGTGAAAAGGGCAGAGTGTTATTTTGAGAGGATGTGCAGGATGGTTCCCAGCCCTAAATCTGTCCATTGGATGGATGTGAGGCTGAGAGAGGGGAACAGAGTGCAGCGCTGTCACGCGTCCTCGGCCTTGGACCAGAATCACAACCGACAGGTGAAAAATTGTTACTTTAAGAGATCCATCAGCATATGCTGCGTAAGGGCTAGAGGCTGAGGAGCTCGAGGACGGCTGGAGGTTCAGAGGATAAGATCCCTATTACAGTTCAATTTTACTACCCATTAGACTTCTTAACTATTTTTATTAGCAATACTTGCCTGCCTTCAGTGAAAAATACTTCTTTACTCATCCCATACCTTTCTACTGCAAGTTTCACTGTTTGTTGCCCAATCACTGCACTGCAAAAACAAAACAACTTTATACTGACTAAAGCATATAATAATAATAAATATTAACTGACTTTTCAATCACAGAGTGTCGAAGGCAGTGTTATTTTAGTTTTATTTATATCTAGAATATATATATATATATATATTTTTTTTTGCTTTTATTTTTACATTTTCATTTTTGTATGAGTTTTATTCATTTTGTTTTGTGCATTTGTCACTTTGTTCATTTCTGGTCACATTTTCAGCCAGGATTTTAAGCTTTTTTTTTTTCTAAATAAAAGTAAATGCCATAAAATGCCATTTTCAGCCCACGATTTTAGGTACATCCAAAAGAAAAGAGCAAAAAGGATTAGATAAAGAAATATATGACAGATACAAAAATTGTTAGTTAAACAACTGAAATTTTTGTCATATAAATGAAATTTATATACACTGAACAAAATTATAAACGCAACACTTTTGTTTTTGCCCCCATTTTACATGAGCTGAACTCAAAGATCTAAGACTTTTTCTATGTACACAAAAGGCCCATTTCTCTCAAATGTTGTTCACAAATCTGTCTAAATCTGTGTTAGTGAGCACTTCTCCTTTTCCGAGATAATCCGTCCACCTCACAGGTGTGGCATATCAAGATGCTGATTAGACAGCATGATTATTGCACAGGTGTGCCTTAGGCTGTCCACAATAAAAGGCCACTCTAAAAAGTGCAGTTTAACTGTATTGGGGGGGTCCAAAAACCAGTCAGTATCTGGTGTGACCACCATTTGCCTCACGCAGTGCAACACATCTCCTTCGCTTAGAGTTGATCAGGTTGCACAGTTGTGGTCAGATGAAACAAAAAAATTAGCTTTTTTGGCAGCAAACACTTAAGATGGGTATTGGTGCACACAGGGATAAAAAAGTACCCCATGTGTAAAATGAAATACTCTGCTGTATCTTTAATGCTGTGGGCCTCATTTTCAGCCAGAGATCCTGGACATCTTGCTCAGATACATGGCATCATGTATTCAATCAAATACCAACAGATAAAAAATCAAAACCTGACAGCCTGTGCTAGAAATCTTATAATGGGCCATGTTTGGATCTTCCAACAGGACAGTGATCCAAAAACAAACATCAAAATCAAACCAAAAATGGGTCACTGAGCACAAAACCAAGCATCTGCAATGCCCAGCCCATTGATACGAGTATTTTATCATATTAATCATATTCATCAAAACTTTACTTACTAAAAATGACTTGGCGCACTTTTAAACTAAACCTACAGCAGAACCATGCTTGACCCAGACACTTGGTGAAAAGCTCTGATGCGAATGGTCACTTCGGTGCCTCACATCTGTACTATTATGGGCCCCTGTCCTCTCTCTTCTTCATAGGACATATATGACACTACTGACAGTGGTACAAAGGACCTCAGCCGAGTTAGACCACAGGGTGGACTTTCTCCAGTGACCCAGAGTGTATAAATCTTTAATCACATTCCCCCATGCCTTTCCATGACAGACCAGAGGGCTCAGCCTGTCTCTGCATTATTCAGAAGGACCCACAAAGCACTACCCTCATCCTGCATAAAACAAAGCAGCTTTACATAAAACGTCCCCTCTCTGTCTCACCTCTGGACTCTTTTTCCAAAACTGAGAGACATATTGAGACACCTGTGTATATGGACCCTGTGTGCTGAACGTGAACTGCATTTATTCACCTAGAGGAAAGATTGGTTGGTTATTCTGTGGAAAAATGCTAAGCTGGGATCAGCTATTCAAGCTATATTTGCTATTATTAAACTATGAGCGATTTTGCTAATTATCATTGATAACATATGGAAGCCTGTTTCCGCCATGGGATGAACAACTAAAATGGTAATAATAACTTTTCATTCACAATTCTTAGTTTATATATCACAATTTAGATTCTTTTTCTAGCAATTCTGAGAAGACAAACTCACAATTGAGAGATAAAATTAGCAATTGCCTTTTTTTTTTTTACTCAGAATTCTGAGGTGCAAAAAAAGGTTAAAATTCCAAGATGCAAACTCGCAATTGCGCGTTTATAACTTGCAAATGCGAGATAAAAACTCAATATTGTGAGAAAAAAAATCAGAATTATCTTTTTTTTTTGGCAAAAACAAGCTTCCATGATTACGAACTGTGCTATATAAATTTGAAAGCTTAATTATTTTGATTCTGTAATACTGTATGTTAGCCACCACTTATCCTAGCAGTTCTGCATGGATAAGCATTAGCATCTAAGCTAATGAGCTAAAGAGATGATAGAGTCACAGAGGACATCATTAGAAACATATCAATGTTAACAGCTAACTGACGATCAATACGTTTATGGGCTGTCCGTTGAGGATAGGAGGAAGACTCCTTTCAGTGGGTTGATGGTTTCATGGCTCTCTAAGGGAAACATGTGCTGTGAGTTTTCAGTTTACAGGACTAAACCACCGACGGCTCTAGTCACTGCTGAGCACTTTACTGAAAACCACAATGAAGCTAAATGCATTTCAGCACATGCAAGCTGTTTTTGTTTGTTTGTTCTGGAGTCCTATTTTAAAATATAGTTTAGCTTTTAATGGTAACATGTTTTACATGTTTTCTATCTGATTGATGCTGTAAACGTCATTAGTTGGTCTAAGGGGGAAATAAATTCAAATATAACATAGCAAATCACGTTTTTTCATAGCCAGCCACAACAGGGATGAGCAACAGAACTTTTTTTAGGTTGCTTGGTTTCTATATATTATTTATTTAGAAAATATTTTGTTTTATTTTATTTAATAAATTCAATATATATTTTTTTAAATTAAATAACTATTTTAGTTAAAATTATAAGTGGTATGCAAAAGAACATTGACCATTTAGCCTCACTGACCGGACACTTAATTTAAGAAACTGCAGCGATACCACAACATAATAAAAATTCACATTCATCTGTTTCGGATAAAACTGAACAGAGTGTGAGTGTCGCAAAAAATATGCAAAAAGCAACATAGTATCATTTTGCAGAAAATTTCACCACTCACCTAATAAGCCTGGGTTGCTTTTTAATAAATAAAATAAAATAACTAAATTATTAGGGCCTATTATGGCTTTTTTGTTTGACTTTCTTTAGTTTGTAATGTTGCTGTTTGAGTATGAAAAAGGTCTGCAAAGTTACAAAAAACAAGTCACTCCATAGGGAGTTATTATCTATATGAGAGCGCACTGTTTCTGAACTTCCTGAAACGCCTCTATTTTAGCCCTGAGTTTTCTTACGGGAACGTGCACGCGTTCTAGGCATATGCAAAAAACAAGGCCTGGTTGACTTGTGATAATAGTGTGTAGAAACTCGTGGTTATGGTATGACATTTCCAAAACATACTAGAAGCAGTTCTCCGGCTAACCAATCAGAGCAAATTGCTCTTTTCAGAAGGAGGGGCTTCATTCTAAGACAGGACATATACTGTGTTACTGACAGACTAGGAAGAGAGGTGCTGCAAAAATGTAAAATATGTGAAAAATAATGTTTTTGGAACATCTAGTACACCCCAAAACAAACTGTGCTGAATAGCTGCAGTGTTGCCTGGGTCAGATACTGAAATTTGCAACATGACAATTTGTTACTGCAGTATTTTTTTAGCGTAGACTTTAGCGTCTGGCTAGGAAACCGACCTGTTTTTTCCAGCAAGGAGACACAGCAGCAGTGCAGAGACATGTGCTGTGTTTGGTAGTTTGTAGTAAGGACAATGGTATTATCTTTGTTTGTGGATAACAGAACCTGGACTTGATTATTTCAACGTTTATCGCTACAAGAGGTCTATATAATGCATGAGATTATATCAGATGCTGAATATGTATGTATTGTCATGATTCTGCCCTCGTGTCCTTGATTTTCTTTAGTCTTGAGGCAGGATCATGACAGACCCGTGTTTTGTGTCTAAGCACATGGCCTTGTGTTTGGGCCATGTGCTTGCGTTGTCTCGTCACCTAACCCCGCCCCCCTTGTTACCCTTGTTTAGTCATCATTAATTAATCTGTGTCACCTGTTATGTTATCATTAGTCTCTCTATTTAATCCCCTTGTGTTTGCTGTCTTGTGCTGGTTCATTGTGATTCTCAGTGTGTGTATCCTGTGATACAATACCTGTGTGTAGACCTTCCCGTGAGTACCTTGTGAAATCAAGATCTTGTTGCTGTTGTTAGTTATTTGTCTAGTTATCTGTCAAGTCTTAGTATAGTGTTGTTAGTTTTTGTTTTTGCCCACCAGCCTTGTTTTGCCCCATCGTGGGTTTTGTTTTCCCTGTTTTGTCAGAATAAAACCGTGTTAATTGCATACTGTCTGCGATTGGGTTCATCTCCTTCCACAAACCATAACATGTATGTGCATATACATACATATTCAGCATGTGATATAATCTCGTGAGTATATGTGTTTTGTGTGCCCAGTACCATGCTGTACCTGACTGCTCTGCCATGTAAGTGAATACGGACACGTCTAAGGTTATGCTGTTACAAGACACATTGACATACTATCGATCAGTCTGTTAACAAAATGACGGAGCGAATGCCTGGGAGCTTCATCACTTCTCTCTCTCCCTCCCTCACTACCTCTCCATCACTTTCTCATTCGTTTTATCTTGTTTTTGCCTTTATCCATGGCAAGTAATTAACTCCACTGTATCCTTAGTGTGTGTGTGTGTTTCAGTGGAACTGAGATCCTCTCTGGTGATTTTTCCCTTAATCTTCAGAGGGACTTGGTAATCTAGAGCAGCCATTGCCAGAAATGTTTACTCACGCAAACAAGAAAAGAGCCTGAAACAGAAGAACAGAAGGATGAGAAAGGTCTGGCAGCATGCATGTTTTTTTCTTCATTTATCTTGCCGTTTTTGTGGGGTCCAAAAAGTCTGAGACCGCTAGTGAAAATCTATCATTTGTGTATGTGTGTATATATGTCTTGCGTCCTTTCTATCAACAAGGAAGTGTGAACCACTGCACTGAATTATGTTCTGAACGTCTGTATGGTAGACTAATGTAGTCTCTCTGATGAATTTGTTGACATTTCTGTGCTTTAAATGTGTTGAGTTATCTAGCTGTTGAAATGAGACTTACCTCTCACCGCACCAGAGTATACGCAAGAGCCAAGCTGAGGCATTATGAGAAATGATGGCCTCTCATCATAGTCACTGATACACAAAGCACATCCACACACACATGGTCTCTCTGACACACACACACACAGTCTGCTCTCTTTCTTTCTGTGCCGTAGCCTTTGACACTCCTTCAAGAAAGTGTTTTTACTCTTCAAGACATGCCAGGGTTTGAAGGCATGCTTGCCTGGTGAAGGCTTCAAATATTTTTTGCGTTTAAATATATATATATACATGTTAATTTACTTTTTAAGCTTAAAGGTGACCAACAAAAAAAAATTTGTTTCCAAACAGGTTTCCTTCATCTTTATAACCTATTATTGCATTATTAGTACGTTATTACATTGCCCAGAGTGAAATCAATCCATTTTACATATCAGCCCATGAGATATAAGAAGACAGGTCTGACATAGGACAAAATCAGTATACTAAATAATTTCGAAGTTGGTAAAGAATGTCTCCAAGAGTTTCCAAGAAGATACCGGGCTAACACATATACTGTAAATACACGTTCGCCCGGTGATTTGGCAGCTCACATGACCATCTGTGAGAAAGGCCTGCTGGCACACAATTAGCCCTGACAAATCACCTGTCCATAACTGGGAATAAATTATGCTGTATATCTTGCTTAAGATCACACCGAAATGTCATATATGACATCTATGATTCCTAGATGGAAAGGCCACATGTAGCAGACATTATCACATGCTCGGTCCGCTCATCAGCTCAATATTAATGCTCTTTTAAGCAAAGTGCCACAGCAAATTCACATGAACATCGATTTATTACTGAAGAGTGAATTACTCAGCTTTCAGATGTACGACTGATAAAAATAAAGGTTCTTTGCAGCACCATAGATTCATCATATGAGTTATCAATATGGTTCTTTGTCGAAAAGACATTTCATTATGGACATCTTTAGATCAATTGATTGGTTTTAAAGGTTCTTTAAACCACATTGGTTTTCAAAATCAGTGTTTTTTGTACACAACTCTACAATCTCTTCAAAATTTTACACAGGCAAAATGTAGCAAAAAAATTGATTGAACAAGAAATTAATTTTTCTGCATCCAGTAATTCACTACATGAAGCACATTGTTAACCTAAACCATGTTTATCTCGTATTAAATCGAGTCTAGGTCATATGTTTACAGATTTTTCATGTTTTTTGAGGATAAGCACATGGCACAACCTGTCCACGTTGTGTCATGAGCATAAGAATAAACTGAATACATAAAATAAATAGAAAATAAATATGTAAAGTTTTATTGGACGTACAGTGACAACTACAAAACTATAGGAAATATTTTACCACCAATTTGATAAATGTATTTGCTATCTTAATTCTGAGTTTGGAAATCTTGTATCTCCAAAAACTTTTCAGTAAATAAAAAAACAAATATTTTTTTTAAATAATCAAAGAGTATGTTGTCAAAGTTGATATCCTTGGTTTTATGGTCTGACACTTGCATGTCATTATATTATTATTATTAACATTTTACCAAAATCATGGTCAAATGAAGTTACAAGGTTTTTGAGCAGCGAATTGCAGAATTGTTTATTGTAGCTATATGTGGGTGCCACGTTTTTCTGTCATTTGGCCTAAATCCCATCCCATCACCTTTTTTTTCAGAATGGACAAATATGAGATAAGTTTATATATCACCAAAAACTGGAACATAAAAAGGTTCTCCTATTGCGTCAGAAGCTTTTAACTCTATAATTGAAAATGTGAAAATTTCCCAAACATTATGCAAATTATTTTGTTCAATAATTCATTCCATAGTAATGTGAAGCATTTGCGTTTCATCTTATTTGGCTGGTTTTCAGTGTAGGATTAAAACTGTATAGAAATGTCTCAATCTTAGACTAAACAATGGGAAGGATGGAGTGGGGGGGGGGGGGTGTTAAATGAGGGCTGCCGGCAATAATCTCTCAAAACGGTCTCCTTAAAACAATAATGCTTTATAGTCGCTCCCAATCCTGAGATAAACCAATTATAAGGGAACACAGAGTAAACAAATGCGGAGGAAGTGCACGCTTCTGAAATCTTTAAATAAATTTACATCATAAGTACTATTCAGAAGACTGAGCCATTTTCAAAGGACTTTAAAAACCATAAAAGGATTAAAAAACAGAAAAACCCCTTTCATTTATTAAAAAACATTCTCAAAAACTGACTGTTATACCTCCATTTAGCATTATAGTCTGTAAGCCAATATCTGTTTTGCTAGTCATATTCATTCCTCCCACTGGCAGAAAGACATGCGTCATTGGCTGATCGATTGTTTTTAATTTTTACTGCCAAGACACTACAGAATGTTTCGCAGAGCCAGAATTAGAGATGGAGGAGGAACTTGCAAAGGAAAGATCTGCCTGCAGACTCCATCAAGGAAATTATAGAATCATATCAGTCATGATCTGAACACAAGTCATGGTCATTTTAAAGGATCTACTGGTGCTGTGTGTGTTTTTAAAAAAAAATTAATGTTCGTTTAGTGAGTTCAAGACATTAATACCAGCAGCTTAGTCATGATGCGTTTGTAAGTTGATTGACCTCTGTGAACGCATTGAATGCAGTATCACACACACACACACACACACACACACACACACACAGACACATCACAGATTACTGGAAGAAATCCCTGTGGTCAGTAAGTAGAGCGTAAGAACATAACATGTAAATCTACTGTCAGCTCACAGCTGTCCCAGCACTGTCACAGTCTAATGTGGCCGTTTGATCTGTTTCTGGGAGCATCTCGCGCTCTACTCTTACTGACCTATGCAAACTCTGTTTTCTCTCTCTCTTTATATCTCTCACAAACACATGCTAAGGAAAAACAAACTCCCTCACTTGAAAAAGAATAGGCGATGTGCTCTCTCTGCTGATCTTTCTGTCTGTCTTTCTTTCTTGCAATCTTCCCCTTTCTCTCTCTTCCACTGTTGCCAACTATTTTCAAAGGAAAGTAGCTGACGCCTTCCCTAAAAGTCGCCAAATGTCGCTAAATGACGCCATATGCTAATTAGCATATTCATGACGTCATCGCGTCGTACTTGCGCTCTGCCTGCCTAATGTGTTTTCTCTCTAAATTAATGCTCACATTCTGTATTTTAATATAATATAGCCGAATGTCCAATAAAGCTGTTCTCATTACCTATATTATTTTTGTCAGACAACAGAACAAGTAGCTATGATATAGTGAATGACTAAATCTTTTTATATGTGTAAAATTATCTGAATTGAGAGAGTTCGGGAACTGGGTGAAAGCTCTGTGATAGCAAGTATTACAAGTAATAAGCACAAGAAAAGAAAGTAAATTAAAATGGTCAAATAAAACTCTTTAAAAATAAAACAAAAGAGAAGCAGATAAGTGAAAAAAAAAAAACTGGCGCACCCTCAACACATGAATGTGCTGCTGCTCGTTTCAGCCATTCACTGAACAAGGTAGACGCAGTTAGAGAGAGTGACGGCAGGGAGAAAGCAAGATCTCGCGCTCGCAGGACAGTACTGGCAACATCTGGAGGTTACTGAGGTTTGTCTAAAAAGTCGCTAGATTTGTCGCTAGTCGCTTTTTTTTTAAATGTCGCTAAAGGGGTCTGAAAAGTCGCTAAAAATAGCGACAAAGGCGCTAAGTTGGCAACACTGCTCTCTTCACTCCCTGTCGCTTGTTGACTTTGAATCAACATAAACATGAACGCCATCAGTCATTAGCTCTGGCTTACTTTGTTAATGAACACAATGGCTGTTGGAAGTAGAACACTGGGTGAATGAAATGTCCAACATGTTATTTCATCTCTAATTAAAAATATGTTTAATATTATTGCATTACAATTAAGCATATTCTTCCCAAAATCACATAACTTATTCTGCTATAATTAAAATTATCGTTAATCATTAATATATGTTTTATTCATTTCTTATTGCATTATTAATATAACTATTTTAATACATTTTTCAAATTTAGCACTGGTACTTTTACTAGGGGGCTATTTTTTATAAACGGACATTTCACCCTCTCCGTTTTCAAAAATAATATCGTGCACATCTGTCAGTTTTCAGAAAATATATGTATATTTGCCGTGTATATATGCCGTCAAAAGCATGCCAAACCTATAGGTGGCAGTGTAACGAGAAGCTCAAGCCCACGTTAGCCAATCAGAATCCTGAAAATAGCAACAACAGCAACGATTCACTTCCTCTTTCTCTTTTGAACAAAGAGGTCAAAATTTTGATGCAGGTGCTAGTTCTGTCGCATAATGTGACATCGGCTGCTTAAAACTCAGTTTTTCTCAGTTCACATGCAAACGTACAAACAAAGTTTTCCAAAATCTCCACTCTGGCCGGAGTTTTTAGGAAGAATCATTTTCAGAGGCGAATTCTCAATTTTTACAGTAAACGAAGGACCTAGAACTAGCATATTCATATTCCATAGATTATAATAATAATTTATCCTTTTTAATTTCAGTAGACTGTTTACAACTGGATGTGCTGAAATGTCAGGAAAATAATGTCACATTGCAAAGAAAATTCGATCAATTTATTTTGTTCATTTTTAATTTTTTTCTTCCTGATTTTCATGTGAAATATTACATTCCGTGACTCACTGCACTGTTAAAAGAAGATGCTGCCTTTAAATTTTTGCATTAAACGGACTTTAAAAAATCATTTGAATCTTGTGTAACTAATAAAAAAAGAAAAAAATTGCTTAACTTATTTTGATGAGTTGAAGCAATGTAAAAACATGTTGTCATAACTTATTGATCATATCTGCGCAGTATATTGTGTCTACTATTTTTTTAATATTGCAAAAGCACTTGAAATATGCAACAATACACAATTCAAACAGTAGCATACATTGTCATATTACCTCACTACCTTGCATGCTCATAAGCTATCATCTTTGAAATAAAAAATGTTTAATGTCTGATGTTTGGCATGTTGGAAATTAGGGTTAAAATGCTTCTAGTTTATTTTTCACGCTGTAAATGGAAGGTCAAGGCAAGTGGATTGCATTATGGGATATAATATCTGTTGGAAACTGTGCATTTTAGCAAATGTAGGTTGATTATCTGTATTCCATTCATAGAGAAAAAAATCCCATATAGCCTACTGTGCACACTATGCATATTGCACAAATATAGAGAAAGAGTTTAGTAGGATGTTATTCCAAACAACCAATGCTAGTATGAGTTATAAACACATAATAAACACACAAACACCTTTGCAGAAATATAAGTTTTGAGCTCATTTTCAGCTGAAGTGTATGAGCTTCAGACGGCGCAGATGTAGAGTTAATGCAGTCCATTATGTAAGCAATGGCTCTGACGCCAACCGTGTCTTGCTTTATGTTGTTAAAATACACACAGCGCTGAATTCCAGACACGGGGGAGTATTTCCATGGAAGATCTATCTTTAGTCTCGTAAAACTGAATCTATGGAGTAACAGACTTACTGAAAGCTTCAGATCAGTCTTTTATCGTTGCTTTTAGTTTCCAAGCTTGCCTTACGTCAGTTTCGTCCTCTGAAAAGATTTATTTTCTGCTAAACATTATAAAATATTTGAATGATTAATCGTAGAGTTATCGTATAGTAATTGCAGTATTTTTATCATATTAAAATCAACATAAAATAAGGGCTGTACAACAAATAACACTACTATGTATAAATACTTACTTTTTTCCACATTATGGTAATGAGAAGTTTGGAGATTTTCAAATAAAAATAATGTCTTAAAACAAACTTATTACATTTAATTATTTCTTTCTTTTGATTTTAGGGTGAAAAATGACTTGGACATATGATGAGTTTCATATGTCGTCATATTGACCATGTAAGACGAGGGACATTTATTAAGTAACCATATGGTTATTGAAGAAAAATGAATAGAAGGATGTGGAGAGAGGGAAAGTGAAGACAGTGGAAGAGGGAAGCATGAAGATCTCACTGTTGAATGTTTTAGCTTTAGATTCCCAATCATCAGTGGTGGACAGTAATGAAGTGTTTTTACTTTGTTACAGTACTTAAATAATTTTTTTCAAGTATTTTTATTAAGAAAATTATTAAGAAACTTTTAGTTCACAACATTCTAACGCAAAATATTGTATTTTTTACTCCACTACAATTCCTCAAAAACATCTTGTTCCTCGTTACTTTGAATCGAAGTGATTTTAACCACCTCCAAGACGCAATAGTGGTATCTGATTCGTGAACGAGCTGATTCTTTTCAATGAGTCTGTTAAATCGGTTCTCAGCGAGCCTCTTTGATGTGTCGTTGAGTAGTTCACACATTAAGATTGGCGAGCGCTTATCACCCGCTGATTTCCCCCGATCACAACCAGACCCGTCGGCGAGATCGTTGACTTGCAAATCGGGTTTAAAATCCTGTAGTGTGAACTTGGCATAAGGCAGCCCACTGTAATGCTTAAAATACATCACCATCAATTAATCACCATCTCAGCAATAGGTTTTTCTGAACATAACATTAAAATAACCCAAAATAGTGTTCTTCTTAAAATTGTATGTATTTAGCCCTAAGTCAAGACAAGTCACCTTTATTTATGTAGCGCCTTTTACAATACAGATTGTTTTAAAGCAGCTTTACAGTGATAACAGGAAAATAATGCAACAAAGTTCTTTTCAGCTATACATCTAGAAGAAAATAGTGTCATAGTCCATCTTAAGTAAGTTTAGTGATGGTTCATTTCTGTTATAAAAAAGTTATAATTTTAGTTCATTTATCTATACAGCTGCTTTGGAGAAAACAGTGATGTCATTGTCCAGCTCTAGTTCAGTTCTCATATAATGGTGTCAATGCAGGCAGATCAATAATATTATTGAATATGAAGTGTCTCCAACTTAGCAAGCCAAAAGCCAAAGGCGAAAAAGGCGACAGTGGCAAGGAACCAAAACTCCATCAGTGACAGCATGGAGAAATAACCCAGGCTCAGTCGGGGGCCAGTTCTCCTCTGGCCAGCGAACGAACAGTGTATGATTATGATTCAGCCAGTATTACAGGTCAAAAGTCAGATTGTATCAGAACATTTAGAATAATTATCCAGTTCCATCTGGTTGAATGTGACATCTATTTTTATATTCTGTCAACACACATTTTATTTTTCCTTATTTTTAAATATTATGATAGTAGCCTAGTCACCTATTGATATTTTAATATATGCAATGTTTTGATAGTGTATGACAAGTGTAAGTAATTGTGGTAATTTGGTCATTCTCACGGCCCTCTGCTCCGTCCTGCTTGCCACGGTCATAAAATAGAACGTTAACTTTCTTACTTGCAGGTTTATACATACAGTATCGGCATCCACTAATCTTCCATACTGACTAGTGTTGACTATACTTGACAAATCATAATGATGTCAGACCCAGTAAAAGTAAAGAAAATTATAAATATACACACTTTTTACTTTTAATACTTAAGTACATTAAAAATCAAGTACTCTTGTACTTTTACTCGAGTAAAATTGGAAATTAATACTTTTACAGGAGTAATATTTTAATAGATTTAATAGAGTGGACTTTTACTCAAGTACTTGATTTGTGTACTTCGTCCATCACTGCCAATTCTGGCAATCAAAACATGCTTTAATAATTCAACAGGAACAGAGAGAGCAAGAGAAAGAGAGAGTGAGAGACATGCAGAGACAGTGGACAAGACTATGGAAAAACTCAGGAAAGAGGAGAAAGCTGAAGCTCGCAGGCTCATGCACTACAAACAAGTCAAACCTGATCAATAGCACAAACGTCTCAATCAATAAACAAGACCACATTAAAAAAACATAAAATAAAACGCACCCATGCATTAATAACAAAGCAGCAGAATAATGTCAATAATCGCATTTAGATACTACAAAAGCATAAAATCAATGAAGTGCTGTGTTGTCCAATGCTTGTCCGCAAAGACCACTCTGTTTATTCATCGCTTCCCTGAACAATGATATACTGTGCTGTGTAGCAGTGCCACTGCAAACATCTGGTGTATGAATACTGTCTGAAACATACTCAATCCCATATTTTTTGTGTTTGGTATGTCAGCTAACCATAGTGATGATGGTGGGGTGGTCATTAAAGGGCTATAATATTACGCTGACAGCTAAAGAAGGGCAGGCAAAGCCATGGGAATCGATAGCCAAGGTCAGAGAGTGTTCGAGAGGACACGTGGTCTCCTGGGTCCCTTTAATCGTCTCTCATTTCCACAGCGGTGCAGGCAACACAAGTTCTGTACTTACATGTTATTAGCTTTTTTCCATCTCATAAATTTTATTACCAAATTATTAAAGGTTTATTTTATCAGTAGAGAGCTTTATAAGGTTATATTGTGCTGCTGTGTATAATCAGAGTTACCAAGAAACAGTCATGTTTCATAAGGGCTTTAGTACTCATATCTTTAGCCTGAGGGAACTTTTATTTGCCTTAATAAAGCTTTTTTCACTATAGCTAGTGAAAATTAGCAATTATTGTATGATTACATTGAGTCTACTACAACAAAGTCTCAAAATCTCACTTTGTTTTGTTTTGTTGCCTCATTCTGTAATGTTAGCACCCATTAGCAATGTTAGCATAACATGGTTCTGTTTTACATTTATTTCTGGCCGTTTCAAAACTTTAAAGGAGAGTAGAGAGAGGAAAGATGGCAAAAGGGGAGGAAGCCTGTTGCTAGAAGCTGTTTAAACTAGCCTTTGGGGGTCTGATGGCCTTAGCTTGTTTAAAATCATCTAGCTAGCTAAACTCCTAGCCTAGTTAAAATGGTGTTTAGCTAGTTTGCTAGGTATTCTCCCTGCCGCAGCTGTAAAAACCCTAACCCAAGCTTAGCCAGTTTGGTTTATGGTTTTAGAGGTGTTCCTGACAAGCTAAACCACACCAGTTATACCCATGCCATTTGAGCTAACAACTGGGGTGGTGATGGCGCAATGGATAAGACACATGCCTTTGGTGTGAGAGACCCAGGTTCGAATCCACTGGGAGACACCTATGTGTCCCTGAGCAAGACACTTAACGCCTAGTTGCTCCAGAGGCGTGTGAACTCTGACATATATAGCAATTGTAAGTCACTTTGGATAAAAGCGTCAGCTAAATGAATAAATGTAAACTACTACAGGCTTTACTATGGCTCGGTTTTATAAGCTTAAAGTTGTGTTTTCTATCTCCTCCAGACACACAATGTATATGTTACCCTCCTACAGTATAGCCTGGATTCATGTAGAGATGTCTGAGTTTAGTAAACAGCAGGTTTTCTCTTTCCAGCATCTTCAGGGCCAGGCTCCGCTGAATCTCCAGGTCTCAGAGGGAGTAATGGAAAAGCAGCAATCTACTGCTGGACAATCCCTCTCCCTCCTCCTTTTTCCATATGTCTCTGTCAGAATATAACCCTTTCTCTGTTTTTCCTCTCTATTTCCAACACACTCTCAATGCAATTCATAACTATTTTACATCTTGGCAAATGTGTGGCATCTGGACATCTCATTAAACATTGTAACATTTTAGTGTGGGATGTGAAGCTGCTTTTTATTAGTTGAACCAACTGAATCAATTAATGGCAATGAATTAATCATTTTGGTGAACTGATTCAAAAGAATGATTCAAAAACCCCACCACTGTCTCTATGATACTAAGCATTGATGCACATCTCATTCCGGAGATCATTGCAGTTGTTATGCTACGTCTATCTAGTTCAGAATTGCATGTTTCTGGTTTGACATTTGCACCAGCCATCCCCAAGGCCTTCCCAGCAGCCTCTGTCTCACTTTTCCCTATGGAGTGCTGTAACAGGGACATGCAATAAGTCGTACACACACAAACACACACACACACACTTGTGTAAATGTACACTTCCACCCCCTCATTGCTCTTGCTATCTAAGACAAAGCTTTACATCTTTATCAACAGGGAAGGCACTACTCTCGACTCTCGCTCCATCTCTGTATCCCATTTATAAACATCAGCTCTTGGTAGATTCTGTCTGCTAGTGAGAACTCCTTCAGATGGACTAATCTGTGCTGCAGTATCAATCTCAACCAGCCTCGCTGGCAACACAGCATAGCTCACGAGCCTCACATCATGTGCTCACTACGACAATGATTATATCAATTCGCTGAAAACACAGTAACCTGCTCAAGTCTATGAATATTCAATGAAAGCTTATGATATTTTGTAACTGGTATTTGAATTTCCTAAGAGAATGGAGCAAACCAGCATGTCAAAAGATTTACCTGTGGTATAGGCCACCTGGTTCAGACTTTATGAGATTCTTTCTTTCTCTTTCACCTTCTCTCACTCTATCCAGGTATAATCCCTCTACAAGGATGCTCTCCACATCAACAGAGCAAAGCCTGAAATGGCTGATACCTGTTTACCTAACAACACTTACATTCCTCCTGCCTTCCTTCTCTGCAGCGGCTTTAGTCTGTGAGCTTCTCTCTCACAGAGTAACTCAACGGGGAAGAAAACATAAAACAGCATCAAATTTTACACACAATGAAAAGTCCAACCTGAAAGTATAAACAAGTATTTTTCACTGTTTTCATCTGAAAAGTAAATAACTGTTTTTCAAAACTATGATATAACAGTAAATCATTTTAAGGATTAGAGGCAGGATGTTTCAAAGTAGTGCACATGTATGTATGCAATCTGGCATCCTGCACATGAAGTCCTACTAATGCTTGAAGACATAAAATGCTTGTATAAGTGTGGCTCTTAAAAATATTCAAACAGGACAGACTGTCAGACAACCCCACTATCAGAGTTAAGTTGGATGGTCCTACTGTGTCAAGTGACTCAGAAGAGGTATAAGGTGGGTGAGAGAGAGAGAGAGAGAGAGAGAGAGAGAGAGAGAGAGAGAGAGAGAGAGAGAGAGAGAGAGAGAGAGAGAGAGAGAGAGGGAGAGAGAGGGAGAGAGAGAGAGAGAGAGCAAAGCAGCTCTTCTTATCTCACTTATCTGTGTATTGCTCATTCACATTGCTCTGAAATGAATGGTTAATATTGCAAAATATTATTAGAAATTAAAAGAACTGTTTTCTATTTAAATATATTATTAAATGTCATTTATTCCTGTGATGGAAAAGCTGAAATTTCAGCAGACATTTAATTAGAAATGACAGTGAATATTACTATTTTCGATTAAATAAATGCAGCCTAGGTGAGCATCAGAGACTCCTTTAAACATAGAAAACAAAAGAAAAATTCTAATGTTTCCAAACTTTTGACAGGTAGGCTATTGTATATATATTATACATTAGCGTTCAAAGGTTTTTGCATTCTGGAAGTTTTTTAAGAGCGTTTATTGAACATTTATTTGATCAGAAATTCAGTAAAAAGCAATAATGTGAAATATTTTCAATTTTAAAATGTCATTTATTCCTGTGATGGCAAAGCTTTTTCAGCATCATAAATCCAGTCTTCAGTGTCACAGTGTCTTTCAGAAGCAAGAAAGAAACATTTCTCAAGAAAGTGCTGCTTAACATTTTTCTGGGATTCTTGACATTTCTTTCAGGAATCTTTGATAACCAGGAAGTTTGAAC
The DNA here is from genome assembly GCF_051911475.1 of Siphateles boraxobius. Taxonomy (NCBI): domain Eukaryota; kingdom Metazoa; phylum Chordata; class Actinopteri; order Cypriniformes; family Leuciscidae; genus Siphateles; species Siphateles boraxobius. Next base: position 6,558,729 of record NW_027508866.1, read on the forward strand.
GGAAGTGAACAGAGGTGTATATATTCAACCATTGCATTCAAATTAATTAGTCGCGTTAAAAGCAACCTGTGATAGCAAAAAGTCATTATTCCTTGGAAGTTAAATACAAAGTAAATAAAACATTGGAGATTATTGGGGTATGTTATACAAGAAAATATCATTTCAAAATTTCACAAACTTTCCATTTATAAATCCTACTCCAAAATGATTCAGTGTGTAGGTAAACAACCATAATGTGTTATATTTCTTTGTGGGCGGGTTAAGAATAGTCAGATACATCCTCATCATCTGGCTGTCAGGTGAGATCCTCTGGCTGAGCACCAGCTCTGGTACCAGCGCCAGCACCTGCCTAAGGCTTCATGGGGAAAAGTGCCCGGAACACTACCTGACAGACTGCCCAGCCTAGGGCAGGCAAGGGAACGCATGCCCTAAAATACAGGCACTTCTAAACTCTGTGCTTTGCCGTGGTTAGCCGCCTCTGTTAGCTCGGTGTCAGGCCGCATCAGCAAAGACCTGACAAGACAAGTGAGATAGGAAAAGATGCCATGGAAAGGGACAGTCCTTTCTTCGTCTCGTCTCCCAAAATAAAACATGGCCAACACTCAGAGCGACCGCTGACATGCTAACCGCCAACATGGCAACGAAGAACGTCCTCACACATTATTTCAGAAGCTAATTTTATGTGAAGCCCGAGATGTGTTTGAACACGTCTTTCCGTCATGTCTCAAGGAAAGTGAAGGCTGTCATGTCGAATCACAGATCTGGATGGCTCCTGTCAAATGCTCTTGATGTTCAAGGTGTGTATTTTCTCCTGCATTCAATTGAGACACATACGTCTAGGAGGAAGAGGGAGGGAGATAAACCCGCCAGACCCGACGTCCTTGTTCTGTCTTTTAACAGACTGTGATAATGAGCGCTCAATTTTTAAACTGTCTGGATCGAGGCAAAGCTCTCATCTTTCCCGAATGTAGTAAATCATTTAAGAGCCTTGTGGAGAAAGTATTCACTTTAGATGGTGCAGTTTAAATGAGAACATTCTGTATTTTAAGTCGCCTTCATTAAAGCAACTGGAAAGATTCTAGAGCGACCAAAACGGTCTAGCGATGTTCATTATGTAAGACATGTGGCCATAATCATACGAGAAGCATCGAGAATTGAAGAGTGCTGTCACCCTAAATTTTTTCAGGGTTATTTTAGTATTTTTACACTCATTTATTTATGATTTATTTATTCTATTTACTTGTATAGTATTTGTTCATATTTTTAGTATTATGAATTTAGTTTTCATTCTCATTTTAGCTTAAAACTGCAGTCCGTAACTTTTTTGGGTTAAAAATGATCCAAAACAATTTTTTGAGCAAGTACATAACCACTCAGTGTTCAAAACTCTCTGCTTCCCTCAGCTCGATTCAAAACGGTAAACTTGTAATAATGTTTTTAATTCCAGTGGTACTAGGGGATTTCCACGGGAAATTCGAGCATGTCTTTGTGTCATTACGTCACATCTGTCCACATAAAGAAGGAGTCTTGGCTAGTAGGATATATTGCGTGTGAGGATGTTGGATTTGGAGATTTATAGCCTTTTCTCACAGCACTTGATATAATTAAACTTATCAATTTGATGGCGGATCCAGAAATGTTCAAACGACAATCACCAACTGGAGATTCACCCGCTGTAAAATGCAAAAGACTTCGGAGTGTCAACAGAAAAACAGAGACTGCAACCGGCCCATGCCAAAACAAGGATAAATATCGGAAGCGCATTAAATGTAGTAACGCAATGCTGATGTTGTTAACATTAACAATTTGAGAACAATGTATAATTTGCACGGTTTGAAGTGATATGATAAGCGATCGTTAAGATTTAATCAGCGTGATTTACTGCAATGCTTTTTTTCCCTTAGTTGGTCAGAACAAAAGTGGATGTTACTTACTTGTTCAGATGACATTTTATAAACGTGTATTTTAGTTCCCCTCACTCATCAACAAATCCATTAATTTCACAGTGTTCAGAACAGTACATGAATGGAAAATATATATAAAACAAACATAAATTATAATGGCATACATTGTAAACAGCATAAATTATAAAGCCAAGCCTAAATGAATTTATTTAAAGCCGAACTGACACTGCCAAGGCAGCATTTAAAAAATTTTTTTTTTTTATCTATTTATATTTTATTTCAAATGCATTTTTAATGAACAGAAGCAATTTGTTTTTATCATTTTAGTTTTAGCTTCAGTTTTAAGTTCACAATAACAACCCTGTTCTGAACAACTCGGAATGTTAAAGCAATAGTTCACCTAGAAATGAAAATTATCCCAGAATTTACTGTGATCCATCCTAGGTGTATATGACTTTCTTCTTTCAGCCAAACACAATTGGAGTTATATTAAATAATATTCTGGCTCTTCCCAGCTTTGTAATGACATTGAATAGTCCCCGAGTTTTTGAAGCTTCAAAAAGTACATCCATCCATCATAAACGTAATTCATACGTCTCCAGTGAGTTCATAATAAATGCCTTATGAAAAGAAGCGATGTGTCTTTGTAAGAAAAATATCCATATTTAAAAGTCTGCTAAATTACCTTTGCCTGACGAAGACCCTTTGGGAAGCATTGTTAATTTGAATAAATCCTTGGGAGCAGTTTATTTTGAATTTGATGCTAAATTAACTTTAAAACTGAAATTTGAATCTACAGTGCTAAATGGTCAAAATAAAATGTGTTGTTCGATATCCACTGACATTAAAATTCAGCATTTACAGCTGCTGTTGCACTTGGTCTGATAAAAGCAAGTATATTCCTTAGAGACACGAACTCGAGACCTTTGTCATCCCTTAGTGGAAATAAATCATACCAGTATGCCAACTAAGGAGTTGGAGTTAACATGGTTAACATGTCCCAATTAGCCCTGCTGTACTGTAGATGAGGGCGAAAGCATCTTTCTCCATTGACAGCCCTTTTTTTATAATATGCTGCATTTGTATGCCTTGCAAACTTAAACATGTTTTTTCTGAGACAGCAGCAGAAAACATCCTTACTGCGACTCCTAGATGTATAAAATCACAAATGTGTCTTAATATTTGTCTCCTGTGCCTGATCTGTTTTTCAGGGGTCACTTTCAGGGGTCCAGCGCCAGCAGAGCTGAGGTGAATGGGAATGATGACAGATAGCTTTCTCCAGGTATTATAGACCTCCTTGTTTTGACCTTTATGTCTTTGTCTAGCAAGGTCCCGGAAGTTGTGTGCATTTGACAAAGAGGAGGATCATTTCCTACGTTCAGCCCAATCTCACTTGACTCCCAAGTTAATCAAATGTAAATTGTATGCAGGAAGTAAGCCTACTCTTCTCCGCTGTACAAACACCATTCACCGGTCAGTGAGACAGCAAGCTGACAAACACAAACAGAACCCGGCATCACGCCTGCCCATTTCCAAAGGGAACTCACGTCACAGATGACCTTTCGCCGTGCGGTTCCCCTCTTCTCCCGATAATACATCATTAATCTCTCAATAGGCGGTGACATGGCAGACCTCTGCCGAAAGATTGTTGTTTGCTTTTTCTCTCGTTGTCTCCTAATTATCATCAGCTAATGACCGCGCCTTCCTACCCTTCAGATTTAATTAACACTCCAAAGAGAAAGAGAGGGCCAAATGTTTGCTGAGAGTTTGGGTTAATCATCTGCATGACACAGTAAAGGGGTCCGACTTGGCGGGGATCTATTTTTATGATTCTACAAATGCTAAATATGAGCATACTGTGGTGATTACCCAGCGATAAGGCAAACTGTGATGAATAAAAACATTTTTAAGAAGATGTGACACATATACAAATTAGTTCATGGCTTTTCCCTTTTCTAAACAACATTTCTAGTGTATGACTCAGTGTATAATGTTAGTAAAAGAGTGCGCTTTATATATTAAAGCGCCTGCTCAATGAATCAAAATATAAAATTACGATTATAAAGGCTGTGATTTAATTAAATAAATACATGTGCTGCGTAATTTAAAGTGAAGAGTGGCAATATTATTCAATATTATATTATCATTCTATAGTTGTACTGTAAAATTAAATCATTACTATTATATTATTTTTCTTAAATACTCTTTTATTTCTTATTTTGTTTAAGGTTTTTATAATAATTATTATTATTATTAATATGTATATACATACACACATATATAAAATATATATAATATAATATGTAGGTAACGTCTCGGTTACGTATGTAACCCTCGTTCCCTGAGTAGGGAACGGAGACGTTACGTCTGATGACGACGAATGGGGTTTCAGATTAGACTGGTAACCCCATTCGTCGCCATCCGACGTAACTCGGAGTGACAACGAAAGGGAACAATGGTATCATCATTTTTTTATGTTAAAACAACGTTATTCTTTAGGCTGTTCCAATTAATATGCATACACTCTAGACTAAACAAACAATTAAACTGGCAATTTACTTTTTAACTGAAAAAAGCAGGGCTTCCATTCCGATGGCCATCATATTAAAGGGACAGTTTACCCAACAATTAATATCCTGTCATTTACTCATCCTCATGTCTTGCAAAACTGTATTCATTTCTTTCTTCTATAGATGACAAAAGAATATATTCTGAAAAAGTTGTATGGGTTTGGAATGACATGAGAGCGTTATGATTTCTCACGTCAATTTTTAAACGTTCTGCATAGGAGAGATGTTCAAAACTTCATTTGTTTATGCTGCATAACATTTTTTACATATCAATTTATCCCAGTATATGTCTGTGGTTAATTGTGATCGCGCAAGGCTCTGCAGCTACGATCCCGTTGTCAGCTGTATACAGTGGTTAAAGTGGGATTTGGCAGGTGGGGGAACCCTCCAATTTTGTGTAGGTGCAACAGGGAAAAAGGACTCACCGAGGGACAACATATTGAGTATCGTGGTATAGCAATACTTTTTGGACAAGAGTGTCACTGTGGCACCACATATCACAATACTTATTTACTTGATATTTTAATGGTTTTATTTTGGTCCATCAACACTGATATGATGACGATACTATGTTAAAATTGCTGAACACTGGGCCAAAAATTTAGCCCTGGCATTGTAGCCACATGACCCCACATTACCCCCCACAGCCATGTGCATTTAAATGTGAGGTAGTTAGGGGGCACGCTCCCCCGAGAACATTTTGATTTCTCTGACCTACATATGTGCGATTTAAGACTTTTGAAGGCCAAACAAATGGATAATAAATAGCTTTAAAACCATGTCAGTGTGCATTAAATTATTTGTCAATACCTGCTCTCTCATCTTAATCTTTCTTTTTCTCTCAGTCTACTTATACTGCCGTTTTTCTTCCCCTCCTAAAGCTGAACTTTGACTGATAGTGTTTTCATTTTTGTCTGTGTCAGTGAAGAAAGTAAACATAGGCTCAACTGATGAGTTTTATGAATCATTTTTTTTAGATAAGTTAATTTATTCGAGGCTACCAGATCAGCATTGCCAATAGGAACCTTCTACAAGCTTTGGAATTTGAAAAGTAATTTTAAATAATACAAATTATAGGCTACGTTTAACGCAGTTAGTGGAATTGGCAAACGTTCCCTTAGGCATGCGTTGTGGAAACGCGTCAAACCATTCTCAGGTATAAATATGTAGTATTTATGGACAGTGATTTTGATCAGTGAATAGCCTATTTAATGTCGATAATGGTTACATAATGTAAAAACTAATCCTGCTGTTGATATCTTTGTAAGACTCCCGACAATATTAAAACAGTGGCAAGGGAAAACAATTTCCGGCGAAATATCGAACATTAAACTAACTTTACCACGCTCAACCACCGTGAGTGCATTTCACGCATTTATAATCACTCGAGTTCAGCGGGGAGGAAGGGATCGAGGTTGGTCGGCCAGTTGGTCCATCTCGGGACCAGCGAGATTCGTAGAGATTAATGAATCTATTTATTTAATAATTTATCTGAGGTGCCGGAACGCAGTTCCGGACTGTTCTGGCCCACTTTAACCCCTGGATGTATATTTTTTCTTCAAATTGAACAGTCACAGTGATATTTTAGTGAACACAGTGTGCTTTCCAAATAATAATGGTTGGCCACATGCATGCATGCCTCTGGCCACAAACACCTACAAACATAGAAATGTTTCTAAATTATTTAGCGAGGCGTGCAGTACTCACACACACTTGCACTGAATCATCATTAAGAGTAGGTTTGAGAGAGATTTTCCTCTGCCACAGGTGGGGGGTGTACGTGGAATCATTTCTTTCTGGCTGCGTGTGAGATCTCTGACTAAACGAGCTTTCAACTGAACAAGCTATTAAAATGGGCCAACGAGCTGCACCGGCTCACTGCCCAGCCAGTAGCACTTTGTATGGTAAGTAGCCTCCTGTTTCCTGCCCGCGCTTCAGCCAATAGATTTTTTTGTGTTTCAAACCTTTATTTAATCTGCGCTGCTTCTACTCCGAGGCTGAGGCTCTCACCCAGGTGGAGGGATAATGGAAATAGAGGTGCCATATTGTAGAGGACCTGGAGCAATCTGGGGTTAAGAGAGGGTATCGCAGAAGTGGCCAGAAAAAGAAACAGGCTCATTACAGCGAGCAGCCAGTGGGCTCCTGCTGCTTCAAATCCACAATCTCACCTGCCAACCCAAAAAAACAGGAGTCGTTTGGCCCGCAGAATCGTCTCGTCTACACTTAACATCTCCATCGTGTGGTTCTGTGGGGATGAGATGAAGGCTGCAAGCAGCGTTAGGGAAAGAAAACGTGAATTTAGACTTTTGTCGCCTATAAAAAGCTATGTTTTTCGTACATGGTACCACTGTAAAAACCTGACCTGATCCTTAATGTCTTAACTTTTCATCACTAACAAGCACTTTTACTTTTCAGCCTCACACTCGCAATTTCACTTTTGATGATCCAGTTGATTCCTAATAGACAAAATCAAATCACTACATGTTTTTATCTGAATATATTGTTTCAACACATTATGGAAATAAAATCTTTGTGACAATACCTGTCTGTCTACATCCTATCTATACATCATCCATCCATTTATCCATTCATAAAGGTCCATTCTAAATATCTATCCATCTATCCATGTACATAAATACTAACTGTCTACATGTCTATCCATCAATCTATCTATCTATCTATCTATCTGTCTATCTATCTATCTATCTATCTATCTATCTATCTATCTATCTGGTCTAGATATCCATCCATCCATCCATCCATTAAAATATATAACTACTAACTGTCTACGTATCTATCCATCCATCTATCTGTACATCCGTCCATCTATCCATTCATCTGTATACATATATGAATAACTGTCAGTCTGTCTCTCTATCTATCAGTCTGTCTGTCTATCTATCTATCGATCAAACTACATATGACCACCTATCTACCTACTCGTCTGACTGTCTGTTTGGCATTTCACACAACTATAGGAACCCAAGGTCATGGGTTCACGCAGGGAAGCACAAACCAATAACAAGTATACCTCGAACAAAGCCTCTTTGGGTGACAGAGTCGTTCAAATGCATAAATATCGAAATATAATATGCTATATTCACATATGGCACCTGACAATAAATTGTGTTGACCTATAGTGTGTCACCAGCCCAGAGTCTAGTAGAAACCCGCATTTTTGACGAAGACATGCAGCTTTCCTGTAAACACATCTGTGCTGCTCAATATTATTATGCATTCCAGACCCTTTTCTGTACCCCGGGGCTGTAAGCATAGACCCCTACTGCGAGGAATGGCAACAATAAACAGTCATAACTCCTTATCATTTTATTGTCTGTTATTGTGTGTTTGCATTGAGGAGGGGCTCAGTGCCACAGCTGATGCAGAATGATTTAAGCACACAAACAAATCCCCCCTCTCTCTTTCCCCATCCCATCTCTTGCCTCAACTCAAACCCACACATTCTTTTGTAATGAGAAGAAAATGAGGAAGCAGTTCCCAGAGCAGGCTGGTTTGAAGCTGCAGGCTGAGCATTAGTAAAAGTGTTATGACTCCGCTGTCACTCCTCAGAGGAAAAAATAACTGGCTGGAGAAGGTTTTTCTTTTAGGCACGTACATAGCAGAATAGCAAGCTGTAAAGCTGCTAAAATAAAATATGCAAATGAACGTAGCTGATATTGAAAGATATTTTAATTAAAATTGATTTGTGTGTGGGTAAGGATTCGAGTTTTCGAAAATGTGTTCACAAAAAGTGGTTCTCGTTATTTGAAAGGCATATAAATAAGAAATTATGTTTTGCATTCCATTTATGTACGGTATATCAACTGGTTTCTGTGAGGGTTGCGTTTAGGGGTATGCTATTATTAATATCATTGTCTTAATATGAAAATCATTGCAAAGGTCTTCGCTTTATAGCTTCAAAGGCCTGTGTGTGTAAATGTACCGGTTTGAAAATGTCCAAAATATAGTAATAAAACTATACGAGTTGGTCATCGGAATCTGAAATTTTCATAAATCAGCTAAATAGTTTTTGCTTTAGATCTAATAATGGAACATGTGTATGTTAAGGTTTGGGTTAGGTGTGATATAAAGTAAATATGATTGATTTTATATAAATACCATTTGTTTTTGAGTGGTTCTTACGAATATAGTTTCAGAACTCCAATAACACTCTAAATTACTCAAATGAGCATCCAAAGTAATTAGCTACAACTAATTAAAACATCAACAACAATTACTAAAGTTAAAAGCACAGCGAAAATGTATTGTGAGTGACATGGTGGCTGCCTACTAAAGGTAAAACAGCACCTCTCTGTGGACACACTTGGGTTGATCCCATCATTTTCTTCACCTGGATGTTTCTTGAATTATTCTGTAGCCTACAAGATTTGTTTTGATATCTAGACAGTAGAGTACCAAAAGCCTATCCCAAATACAACGTAACATATAGATTTTGTATCTGCCTTTTAAATCACAGCTCATATGCCACATTTTGTGTAGGCTACCATATTGAGCAAGACAGCAAATACACGCATCTATAATTTCTTGTTGTGTGTCTGAGGCAGCATTTAAGAGTTCACAAACACTGGTCCCATGGGAGACTGTCGCCATGCACCGCCTCTCTAGTCTAATAAAGATCACTAACTGAGTGTTTTAATAGTAGCCTACTAGTTAAGCGCGTGAAATAATAAGCTCTATAGTTGTCAGCTGCAGTGCGGCATTGCTTGCCTATTTTTAAGAATAATATTACGTGCTGTGTATTAATATTTCATCAGCGCATAGTCCAAAGCATAAAGAGTCTGACAAACCTGAAACTAACCTAGTTAAACCCTCGTAAAGAGTTTCTGATATATAAACTCGGATGCGCGTGCAAGAGTCACGCGCACAATAAACAGAAATGTAACCTACTTTCAGCATCACGCATCTGCTTGAACTGCACCAAAAACGCAATTATATAATCTAAAATGTTGATCTTACCTCGCCGGAACATCCTGAAGGTGCGGTGATGATGCGCTGTAGCTACTTTATCCCACTGTAGTCAAAATAAGCGTCTCATATTTAATAATCCATGTCATATGTGATAAAAGTTTGATCTGTTTTAATGATCTTCACACGTTAGGCGATCCGCACCAAATACAAATTCTTAACTATTGACCCCTGGTCTCAGGTATCGATTAAGATGGAAAACAACATCCCCGACATGGAAGTCTCACAGAAATCCCGAGATTTTTTTTAAAGAGAGATGACTCCAAGAGATCGTAGCCAAAAATGTTTCATGTAAGCATCAGTTGAGCACTTATAACTGCCTCTAAAACCTTTCAGATAGCCATAACAACAGCATTTAAAGTTTTACTATATCAGTCGGTGTGACGGGAAAACAGCCTTGTGGTGCCGTAGGCTATACGAATTTAACGATGAGTCAAATTACTGTTCTGTTTAAGTGACCGCGTTAGGATGCAAGAGATGCTCTGGTGGTAAACGGATGTCAGGCGCCGGTAAGTGTCTCTCTCTCTCTTCAGGAGTCGGAAAGCTGGAGCACCACTGGAGGAAGGTGTCGGGGAGGGGACCTGCGATGCCCGATTTGTGAAAGAACCATTCTTTTGAATCGAATCTTTTTAAAGAATCAGTTCAATGAACGGCTCACAAATTAAACTGAATCAGATAGCGGTTCTGAAGTATCATGACAAATCGGGTCCTCCCTCGAAATCGGGTCTCTTAAGTTTCAACTATCAATTATTGATTAGCCTATAGGCTATCAAGTATGGTAATATTTTATTTTACAGTGTCCTTGTTACATATGTTATGTACTTACCATAGTAATAACAGTAAAATATGCATAATTACATGCAACTAACCCTCACCCAAATACACAGTAACAATAACTCCTTAAAATAAAGTGTAACCCCAAGAAGCCTACATATATTCAATAATAATTTTAAAATATGTATAGGTTCCTTGCATAAAAAAATGTAACACTTCTTTCACTTGATAAACTGTTAATTAGCCTAATTAATAATAAAAATAATAGCCTATTTGTGAATAATTGAACATCATTACATTATTTTTTTATCTGAAATATTTGGACATTTAACACTCAATTTAACATCTAATCACCTTAAAGATGACTGTAAATACATGCAGGACAAGTGAACATGCGTGTATAAAGCTATTAGGCTATTTCGGGTATCTGTAGGCTATGCTATGTTAAGCTACCTTATCTACAGACATTAATGGTCATTCAAACAGCATTTATCATAACATGATTTTTTAAGAATTGTTATCATGCGCTATTGAGAGTATTAAAAGCAATTTGAGCCAATAGGATCGCTTGGGGTCCTAATGGAGACCAGATTATGAGGGACGACCTGATTCGTCACATTTGTTTATGAATTAGGCTAATTACGTTTTAAGTTTTATCAGTATGAATAAGACTTGATTTCAATATAATTAAATAGCATTTTATTAAAAAATGCAAAACATTTCAAATGGATTTTAGTAGCTATTTGAGCGGAATCATGGCTGCAAGAAACTGAACTGTGTGACATTTAATTACAATAAACACCCTATCAATTTAAAAGAAAAGCATAATAATCAGCAATGTGTGCCCACATATAAGTTTCTTGAAAGTTTTAAAGCCTGTTATAGGACACACGGGTAACTTAAACATTAACAATCACGGAATTCAAAACAGACTGTTCAAAAGAACCGATTCGCGGAATTGACTCATCACTAGAGGTTAGGAGCAAAGGAAAGACGAAGTGAGAGGAGAGCCTCTGCCGTCTCACTTTAATCCTAAACATGCTTCCATCCTGCTTTCTTTTTCCCAGTCAGACCTGCAGCTGTGAGGAAATCTAATGTGTGTTCGTTCGTCTCAAAGCCTGTCTCATGTTTTGTGGATGAAACTATAGTTCCCTATCGGTCAGTCACTACAACGTAGGTCATGACTGACCAATAGGAATCTCGCTAGAGAGGCCAATCTACTTCGAGTGAAACTAAAACAAGCCAATACACATTGGCGTGCAATCATTTGCATCAGCTGCGCGCCCTCGTTAGCGCGGGTATAAACGAGCAGCTGGTGCGATTGCACACTAGCTTTTTGCTTCGGAGCCAAGCACTTCGTATGCTGAACAGAGTGAATTTGAAAGCAAGCCTCTTCTGGATCTCTCCACTTTGGTGCGGGCGTGACGGCACAACAGCGCGAGCGGTCTTTTTCTCTTCTCTCTCTCTCTTCTTTGTTTGTTGTTTTAAAACTGAGCAAACAAAAAAGCTGTTTTCACGGCTGGTAAGGTGCGCGGTTAAAGCGCGCAACGGCCGTTTTTACGGCTGGTAAGGTGCGCGATTAAAGCGCTCAACGGCCGTTTTTACGGCTGGTAAGACCAGCGAGAGAGAATCGCGCACAGACAGGTGCACATTCCTGTCTGTGTTCGCTGTGACCGTTCCCCTGCGTGCTTCAGCACCAAGGAGAGCAGTCTCTAAAAGAGCTTACACAGATAGTTTGCGTCTTTTTCAAGATGACATTCTATCTGTGTGTTTCTGGATGCGGTCGTTACCTGGGGTCGCGGGATGGTCACGATCGCTGCCTTGTGTGTCTGGGCCTCGAACACGCACAGGCAGCGTTCGTGGATGAGTCATGTACCCATTGTGAAGATGACCATCTCGGAGCTGAGGTCGAGACTCACGTTCCTGCAAAGGGGCGGAGTCCCCGTGCCTGCACCTCGTTCCAACCCCCCTTCGCGGGTTGCTTCGGGCAGTGACACGGGTGACCTGAGGATTACAGTGAGCGCGCTTCCTTCGGGGAACCAACCCCCTAGGAACCCTCACTCCTCTCATGCTCCGCAACCAGTTGAGCTGCCAACGGAACGTTCTGGACCGTCCTCGAGATGTGTACCGGTCGTTTCGTTCGGCGCTCCCTGCGACGACCAGATGTCGATCGCTGCATCGGAGGGTGGGTCAGACCTCTCCACGGACGACGGCTCGGAGCCGCTGCCTCCTTCAGGTGTGCCAGCGGTGCCCGAGTCGGACCCGGAGATGATGGCCATGCTTTCCCGGGCCGCCAACAGGATCGGGCTCGTGTGGAACCCTCCACCGTGTCCCGAGCCCTCGAGGTTGGACGATTGGTATCTCGGGGTGGCGCGCGCTGGTTCTCAGCAACCCACCCCAGTGCCTTTCTTCCCGGAGGTGCATGAGGAGCTCACAGGGACGTGGACGGCACCTTTTACTGCCAGAAACCGTCTCGGTGGATCCTCCTCCCTCACCACCCTTGATGGCGGGGCAGCTAAGGGATACACGCGTATCCCGCCAGTGGAACGGGCCGTTGCTATGCAACTGTGCCCTAACTCCACTTGGCGTGGAGAACCGTGTCTTCCTTCCCGGGCTTGTAAGTACTCGTCGGACCTGACCGGCAAGGCTTACAAGGCCTGTGGGGAAGCTGCCTCTGCCATGCACGCCATGGCGTTGTTGCAGGTTCATCAGGCCAAGGCACTGAAGGACCTGCACGAGGGTGGTCATGATCCACAAGTTCTCCAAGAACTTCGTGCCGCAACTGACCTCGCGCTCCGTGCGACAAAGGTCACTGCGCGGTCAGTGGGTCGTGCGATGTCCACACTGGTGGTCCAGGAACGCCACCTCTGGCTGTGTCTGGCTGACATGCGGGAGACCGACAAGATCAGGTTCCTTAACTCCCCCGTGTCCCAGACCGGCCTCTTCGGCGACGCGGTCGAGAACTTCGCCCAGCAGTTCTCGGCTGTACAGAAGCAGACTGAGGCCATTAGACACATCTTGCCGCGGCGGTCAGCTGCTGCCTCCACCCCACCGCCCGCGGCTCCTCGGTCTGCTCGTCGCCGTGGGCGTCCGCCTGCGTCTGCCCCTGCTCCCGCGCCGCAGCAGCAGCCTCCATCCAAGTGGCACCGTGGAGCCAGTCGCAGGCAGGGCGCCCCGCCCGTCCAGGCCCCCGCCAAGAGGGGCGGCAAAGCCAAAGGTAAGCGGCCCTAGGACGGGCGACCCAGAGGTGGAAGGGACTGCTCTCCAGGAGACGATGACTGCATCGCTCCCTCCCCCGGAAGAGGGCCGGGTGGAAAATCCTTTGTTTCGTTTTGTTTGTGTTCCGCCGCTGGCCTTAAAACCAGCGGTACCCAAATTTTCAATAAAAGAGCAGTTTCTATCATCTCTGGGTTCGAAGAGGGCCCGGAGAGTAGTGGGGGGTCAGAATCCTCACCACTCTCATCCGCCTCTTCTATCGCCAGCCGGCAGCTGCGTACGGTCCGAGAACGCCATCGAGCCGCCTCCCGCACCTCCTGCCCCGTGGAACCAGGTAAGTGCTGCACAGCACACTCAGACCCCGCTACGGGCCGCCTCCCAGAGAGAGCCTCCCGAGCTGCGTCCCTGTGTTCTACCTCGCTGCCCCACTCCGGGTACGCCTACGGTCCCTTTGGTCCCGCTTGTACGGTCTCTGCGAGCCTGGTTAGCGCTCCCCAGGCCGTCTCGCTGGCTCATTCGAACCATCAGGCTCGGCTATGCGATTCAGTTCGCCCGGCGTCCCCCCAAGTTTCGGGCCATCCACTCCACTACAGTGAGAGCAGCCGATGCCCATGTCTTGCGTGCGGAGATCGCAGTCCTACTGGCGAAGGATGCGATAGAGCCGGTCCCTCCAGCCGATATGAGGTCAGGGCACTACAGTCCCTACTTCATTGTACCCAAGAAAGGTGGTGGGTTACGACCGATCTTGGATCTGCGAGTTTTGAATCGGAGCCTCCACAAGCTACCGTTCAAAATGCTCACGCAGAGACGCATTTTCGAATGTATCCGTCCCAAGATTGGTTTTCAGCGATCGACCTGAAGGACGCGTACTTTCATGTCTCGATTCTTCCTCGACACAGGCCATTTCTGCGCTTTGCGTTCGAGGGTCGAGCATATCAGTACAAAGTCCTACCCTTCGGGCTGTCCCTGTCCCCCCGTGTCTTCACGAAAGTCACGGAGGGGGCCCTTGTTCCCATGAGAGAACAGGGCGTTCGCATCCTCAACTATCTCGACGACTGGCTCATACTAGCACACTCTCGAGATCAGCTATGCGAACACAGGGACCTAGTGCTCAGGCACCTCAGCCAGTTGGGTCTTCAGGTCAACTGGGAAAAGAGCAAACTCTCCCCTGTGCAGAGGATCTCTTTTCTCGGTATGGAGTTGGATTCGGTCGCCCAGACAGCGCGCCTCACAGAGCAGCGTGCTCAGTCGGTGCTGAACTGCTTGAACACGTTCAAGGGCAGGACAGCGGTCCCACTGAAACTCTTTCAGAGGCTCCTGGGGCATATGGCAGCAGCATCAGCGGTAACCCCGCTCGGCCTGCTACATATGAGACCGCTTCAGCACTGGCTTCACGGCCGAGTCCCGAGATGGGCGTGGCGTCATGGCACTCACCGGGTGGCAATCACACCGGCGTGCCGCCAGACCTTCAGCCCGTGGTCAGACCCCTCGTTCCTGCGGGCAGGAGTCCCCTTGGAACAGGTGTCCAGGCATGCTGTGGTATTCACAGATGCCTCTGCCACCGGCTGGGGTGCCACGTACAACGGGCATGCAGTGTCAGGGGTGTGGACGGACCCTCAACTGCGTTGGCACATCAACTGCCTCGAGTTGCTAGCAGTACATCTCGCCCTGACCCGCTTGAAAAGACGGCTACAGGGCAGGGACGTGCTGGTCCGTACGGACAACACTGCGACCGTTGCGTACATCAACCGACAAGGTGGTCTACGCTCCCGTCGCATGTCGCAACTCGCCCGCCATCTCCTCCTCTGGAGTCAGAAGCATCTGAGGTCGCTTCGAGCCATGTATGTCCCCGGCTTGCTCAACCGTGTGGCCGACGAGCTATCACGAGCTGTGCTCCCGGGAGAATGGCGACTCCACCCCCAGGTGGTTCAGCTGATCTGGAGAGAGTTCGGGGAGGCTCGGGTAGACCTGTTTGCCTCCTCAGAGACCTCCCACTGCCAGCTGTTTTACTCCCTGACCGAGGGAACACTCGGCACGGACGCACTGGCACACAGCTGGCCCCGGGGCCTTCGCAAATATGCGTTTCCCCCAGTGAGCCTACTTGCGCAGACACTGTGCAAAGTCAGGGAGGACGAGGAGCAGGTCCTTCTGGTGGCTCCCTATTGGCCCACCCGGACTTGGTTCCCAGAACTCATGCTCCTTGTGACAGTCCCTCCCTGGCCCATTCCTCTGAGGAAGGACCTTCTGACTCAGAGACGGGGCACCCTATGGCACCCGCGTCCAGACCTCTGGAAACTCCATGTCTGGTCCCTGGACGGGACGCGGAGGTTTTAGGTGACTTACCCCCTGAGGTACTTAACACCATCACTTCAGCACGGGCGCCGTCCACGAGACGTGTTTACGCCCTGAAGTGGAACCTGTTCGTCAAGTGGTGTTCTTCTCGCCGAGAAGACCCCCGAAGATGTCCGATAGGGTCTGTGCTTTCCTTCTTGCAGCAGGGGTTGGAGCGTAGACTGTCTCCCTCCACCCTCAAAGTACATGCTGCCGCTATTTCAGCTTATCACGACCACATAGATGGCAAAGCAGTGGGAAAGCACGACCTGGTCGTCAGGTTTCTTAGGGGGGCGAGACGATTAAATCCTCCTCGACCCCCCTCCATACCCTCTTGGGATCTTTCCCTGGTGCTTCGAGCACTTCAGGATGTTCCCTTTGAGCCTCTGCAGTCAGTAGACTTAAAGCTTCTTTCCATGAAGACTTTGCTGCTGGTTGCACTGGCCTCTGTCAAGAGGGTAGGAGACCTGCACGCATTTTCGGTCGACGAATCGTGCCTAGAGTTCGGGCCGGGTGGCAGCCACGTGGTACTAAGACCCCGGCCTGGCTATGTGCCCAAGGTTCCTACCACTCCCTTCAAAGACCAGGTAGTGAACCTGCAAGCGCTGCCTTTGGAGGAGGCAGACCCAGCCCTGGCTTTGCTCTGTCCCGTTCGCGCTCTGCGTATGTACGTGGACAGAACTCAAAGCGTCAGGACCTCAGACCAGCTCTTTGTCTGTTACGGAGGCCAGCAGAAGGGAAAGGCTGACTCCAAGCAGAGGATGGCCCACTGGATAGTGGATGCCATCGCCTTGGCTTACCAAGCACAAGGCGTGCCCTGCCCGCTCAGGTTGCATGCACACTCCACGAGAGGCGTTGCATCCTCCTGGGCGCTGGCACGTGGCTCCTCGCTAACAGATATCTGTAGAGCTGCGGGCTGGGCGACACCTAACACGTTCGCTAGATACTATAGCCTACGTGTAGAGCCGGTGTCCTCCCGTGTTCTCACCCTAGATGGGTAGAAGCACTGAGAGGTCTGGCTCTGTCGGCTTGCTGCACCCTACTGTGCACCCTTATTGCTCCAGAGTAAAACCTGTTGAGTCCTCCAAAACCCCTCGGCCCGGACTTGGCGGAGCGTCCGGCGCCAGGCCCTTATCCGCTGAATCCTTGAGAACCGGATCTGGGCTGGGTTCCATTTGTGTGACCCTACGGGGATCCCATATGTGTATATTCCACGGCTGCTCCTATCGGAAGCCCGTGTCTTTCCCTTGGGCTAAGTCACCCTTTATTTCATATGCAGTACAGCTTTCGGCTAGTCCATATGCATTTCCACATAACTCTTTGAAGAAGTGGCTTCCGCAGCGTTCCTTCCTAAACAGAAAGGGCACGCTTTCCCAGTGTTATCCAATATCTCACTGTATGGGTTATTACAGAACAACAGTGTCAGACTCACTCTGTGTAAGCCTCCGCCTATCGTCCTTCCAGGCAAGAAGGTGTAGAGGCTTGCACGGGGGCACTGGATGGGGTGCAGCGGCTGTGGCGCTTTGGTAGGGATTCCTATTGGTCAGTCATGACCTACGTTGTAGTGACTGACCGATAGGGAACGTCTCGGTTACATATGGTAACCCTCGTTCCCTGAGGGAGGGAACGGAGACGTAGGTCCCGTCGCCACATCCGCTGCCGCCCGCCGGGGCGGCCAGCTTCTCAGGCTTGGCTCCTCAGCAAAAAACTAGTGTGCAATCGCACCAGCTGCTCGTTTATACCCGCGCTAACGAGGGCGCGCAGCTGATGCAAATGATTGCACGCCAATGTGTATTGGCTTGTTTTAGTTTCACTCGAAGTAGATTGGCCTCTCTAGCGATATTCCTATTGGTCAGTCATGACCTACGTCTCCGTTCCCTCCCTCAGGGAACGAGGGTTACCATATGTAACCGAGACGGCAACCTATCACTTCTCACTTTGCCTCCGTCGACGGAAAGATAGGAGGAGCTAACTTTCCCTATTTTAAGGGCTCTTGTTTTCCAAGATGAAGTCTTAAGAAAATTGAATAACTATCATGAGTGTTGAGAGGACATTATTTTATTGTGATAAGCTAATCTTTTATGAAACATTTATGAGTGTCTGATAGTGATAATGTCATGCACCAGTGGGTTCAATCAGATTGTTTACAACCATTGCTTTTTGATGGACAGACTGAAATATATATTTATTAATAATGGTAAATAAGTGTTTTAAATGAATTTGCCATAATTCATATATTTTATTGTTTTGTTTAGGATTCATTTGTCTGGCTGTAAGCCTACCCAATAAATCTGCCATGACAGCAGCATTGGTCCTTCTTTGCTGAGCCAAGCAGCCCGAGAAAAAGCCGTAAATCTCTGCGTAAGGTGAGAGTGTTAATGTCCCTGTGTCCTGTATGTCTCTGTGTAGGGCAAGGGGGGTTAATGTCTCTATCCAGCATCATCTGACACAATGCTGGAGCACCTATCACATCTGGATCACACAGTCCAGAAAGTAGTAGGGTCAATTACAAGGCCGCTGTAATCCAGAGTAAAGAGGATAATGCCCCCCTTTTCTTCACTCCCTCTCCCTCAGGGGACCCGGTATAGGATGGACACTGATAAATATAAATTGTTCTACCTCCCCAGTGGTGTCTTCCTTTCTCCGTTTGGGTTCATCTCCAGTGGACAGAAAAGTGAGGCAGTGGTTTAATCACATTGTACATAGAAATACATTTAATTGGCTCCTATTTAAAGTGACAGTAAGGAATGAGCATAAATGAGAGGTTGTGCAAAAGAGATGGGAGAACTGCTCTTGTCTTGTTTATTGCCTTATGAAACTATATAACCCTTTTTGTTGGTCTTGTATATTCTACAGGTATAGAGAAGAGAGTATTCATTTTAGAAATGAATAGTCTTTTCAAAATATACTTTATATTTATTTTCTTAAATTAATTAATAATACATTTAATTATTATTATTATTATTATTTATGTTTTTATTATTGTTTACATTTTCTGAAAATATGAGTGGTGCTTGTTCGTGCAAAACTCACCACAGCCGGGCTAAAGTGTTGTTGTAAAGATTGCACTAAACTCAAGACATTTTAAAGTTTTTGTGAAGCACTTGAACTAGAAAACTTGAAGAGTAAAACGTGTCGTATATATGGAACATTTTTACAGTGCCTTTATTGAGATTTTTAATCAGTTTGGAGCTTGACATTTCCTGTCCTAATTTAGTTTCATTATATTGAAAAAGCAGGCAGGGTTTTCTGAGAATTTCATCTTTTGTGTTCAATGGATGGAACTCCGGTTTGGAATATTATATGAATGAGTAAACGATGATAGACTGGTTAAAGGGTTAGTTCGCCCTTCGTACATCTTGGGAACACAATTTAAGATATTTTTGATGAAATCGGAGAGCTCTCTGACCCCTCCATAGACAGCAATTAAATTACCACCTAAGGCCCAGAAAGGTAGTAAAGACATTGTTAAAAGAGTCCATGTGACTTAATTAATTAATGTTCAACCTTAATTTTATGAAGCGACAAGAATAGTTTTTCTGCCCAAAAAAACAAACAAAAATAACGACTTTATTCAACAATTTCTTCTCGTCTGTGTAAGTTTCCTACGCTGTTTACGTTGTAAATACAGTACAGCACTTCCAAGTTCTATGTCAGAACGCCGGCTCACCATTGGCCGATGCTGGTCATGTGAGCACCACGACACATGCGTGTGATGCTGAAGCAGGAGCTGGCCAATGGTGAGCCGGATCACCATTTTACAGGTTTGGAACAACATGAGGGTGAGTAATTAGTTACAGAATTTTAATTTTTGACTAAACTAACCCTTTAAATTTTGTTTTAGTACATTTGTTCAATGTTATTTATTATACCTAACTGGAAAATAGACTCTTGAATTACAAGCAAGCACGAGACATGCATGAGAAGATAGACAAAACAACATTGCGTGAGAGGAGTCATGCAGCCTGTGCCTGTCCTCCCAGAGGAACCTGCTCAACTGACACACAATATTGTTTGTCTCTAAGAGGTGCTGCAACACACATCAGTGTTTTAAAGGGTTGATAAAGCCATTTAGAAACTGGTCACACACCAGGGCACTAGAACAGTGAACTCAGTTGGGACGTCAGATGTTGATTTTCTTTCCGAGTCCAGTCTTTACCTTCGCTTGTTTTGAAAACCTTTGAGCCTTGTTGAGTTTACCATCTGAATTTAAAAGCACTTCACTTGTTATTTCTTTGGTTGTTTAGTTTGGTTGCCCTATTAATATTGCTAATACTTAGGGTTAAGGATTTCAATAAATCCCTAACCAGGTATTACACTTTTTTAGGTGAGCAGAATATCAGAGACTTTGAATTTGTACTTTGAACAGTAAGGAAACACCTTTTGCATGAAGCACCGCTCATATTTTCAGAAAATTTAAGTAAATAAACAAACAAATAAATAAATAAATAATAAAAAGTTATTCATCTTTATTGTATTTAAATAGTGAACTAAATGTAAGTTTTAAAAAATAAAGATGAAGTACATTTTCAAAATTCATTTTAAAAAAAAGAAAATAATTTCTAAAAAAAGAAAAAATAATAACACTCTGTCCTCTATCTGTAGAATATGTAAGATCAAAAAAAGGGTTGTATAGTTTAATAAGGCAATAAACATCTCAAATAAAGCAGAGTAGTTCTCCCATTCATCCACTATAGCTGGTTTTAAACTCAATGAAATCTCTCTCACACAACCTCTCATTCCTTACTGTCAGTTTAAACAGCACAGAACCAACCATTTCCCACAAATTACATTTCAAAGATTTGTGTCTTGTGAGCACTGAAATGAGCGCAGTCTTTGAGTTCTTATCATGTCATGCTAAATGTATTGGGAACAAAACCACTAATGTTATTTACTCTTAAAAGTTATTCTCACTGGTCCTCATTATATACATAAAGAAGAATTAGGTTTGGACTCTAGAGGCGCAAGGTTTGGATTCAGACTCCAGGAATGTGCTCACTTTCATGTTCACTGTGTTACGGAGCTTTTGAGAAATTGTTACTGATTTTGGCACAGCATGAACATTAGATGAACACACAGATGACACAGTTTTATAGCCTACTTATAAACTTTTAACATCTTCTAAAGAAAATGGGAGTGGTTCTGGGGTTTGTTTCCCAAAAGCATCGTTGACCAACTATGATTGCAATTTCCATTGAACTCTACTGGTAACGACGGACCTTGTGACCATAGTTGGCTTTGGGAAACGCACCCCTGGGCGGTTGCTACCTTTACATGCTATCGGAATTATCTTAAATACGAGTTTCCTAGTTAAAAATTGGCCTCTCAAGTCATATTTACCACAGGAAGCTGGGGGATCATTTTGATACTCAAGCTCCTGAGTTGGGCAGGCCATAAACTTTAAACATGTGGAAGGGAGAACGATTGCTGCTGTGACTGGTATTCTTTTATTAGTTTTTTCCACAACATCTACATCGTGTCGTCTTGTCATTAAAGTAGTGGAAATTTACAAATATGAATAACCATTTGAATGTATTGTATGTTTTATACGCTGCAAAAATAGCTTTTGTTTGACCGAAATTCCAGAATCGTCAGCAATAGCTGTATAGATAGATAGCACGGTGAATGTTATTATGGTTGTCAATGAATGGGATGCTTAGTTTTTAGCTAAGAGTTTCCCAATTGGCAGAAATAAACCTAGGGCCTCATTTATAAAATGTTTGTAGAAACCGTCCTGCATGATCTTCCAATCATTTCTCAAACGTGCATACGTGTGATTCAGAGAACGAATGTAAGCACAAAAAAACGTTTGTACGCCTCTCTTCCAGATGTGAAATTTATAAATCGCAAATGATCTGGAAATTGTGCGCAGCTAAACGCCCCCTAATTAATGTCATTACAGTAACATATAAAAGAGCACCAGTTAACGTCCACAAGGAACAGTGCACACGTCTGCTTTGACTCTGATGTAACGCTAAGCACTTTTCTTTGTCAAAGACCGTTTTTAGGTTGTGTTTACGTTGAACGTTGGCGTGGATTTTAGCGAATGCACACTCAAATCTGTGCGTACGCATGTTTTATAAATGATGCCCTCTGGTGTCCTCTATGATTCCTGTTGTTTCTGATAACAAAGCAATTGAATACAAGCTTGTAATCACAACTTCAGAAGTGGGAAATTGGAAATGTCCGATAACACGTGAAGGCAGCGTTAATTATGGCTTAACTTCTACAACTAATTAGACAAGAAAATATAAAATTAGGTTGTTTTGAACTTTAAATCAGTTTTTAGTATTGCACTCTGTGCTCTGTATATGACTTCCAGTTCTGGCGGAGAAGGGATCAGCTTGATGGGCTTTTGACCTTTTGGTGACCTTTCATTGACCATTCCACAAACTTCTGCCTTGTAATGAACGCTTTGTACTCTAGCCTCCTAACATCCAAGTCCGTAGCTCAGATCTCGACCTTTTCAACAGATTGGGCTCTTGCTTTCACTCTCCTTGCCAAATTATACAATCCCTCCTTTCTGAGGAAAAATATGAGTCACTCTGTGAACTTCAACGACTGCTACACTTTTAGCTACAGTACATGTCATGTGTTGTGCGGTCTGTGGGAGTCCCGCTCAGCTGTGCCAAGTTTACACCGCCCTACAGATATGTCAATCAATATGTGTGTGCCATGTAAACAGATTTTCCCTGATTGATAGATAGATAGATAGATAGATAGATAGATAGATAGATAGATAGATAGATAGATAGACAGATAGACAGATAGATAGATAGATAGATAGATAGATAGATAGATAGATAGATAGATAGATAGATAGATAGATAGATAGATAGATAGATAGATAGATAGATAGATAGATGGATTGACTGACTAACTGACTCATAGATGGATTGACTGAACAATAAAACACACAGTTAGACATATAGGTTGATGGGTGGTCATTTATGTAGATAGATAGATGCATTTAGCAAGTGCACTTAAATGTATTTCTTATGTTGTACAGTATGTATTCCTGGTAGATTTCAGAAACGTAGGGGCTAGGATTTGGCAGTCTAGAGGTCAAAGAATGGTAAAATTACAGTCAGTGCTTGCTGTATATATTTATGTTTGTCTGTCATGAAAGGCTTGGCGGTGTGGAACCTTTCATCAACATGTCATAATTTAACCCAACAATGTTCCAATCAGAACAAGAGAAATAGAGGTGGAAAGGCTTGTTATTTCACTCTAAAGAAAGTGTGCGGCACCAGGCCTTCTATTAAGCAATTTCCTCTCCCACTTCCAGTCATCCAGTCCATTTTCCCCATAAACAATATTGTCAGACATCAAAATCTCATGACATGAAACTCAGCACACACAAACAAACTCGGCCTATCAGACTGGAAACAAAAAGCCTTCTGCTGTATTAGTTTCCTCTCGTGTTTCAGTATGTGTTGTCGTGCCTGTTCTTCCTCATCATCACTGTGGACGGTCCACCTGAAGTATGCATTCAGCTTGAGACACTGTCACCCTCATACAAGAACACACACACACTAATGTTACTCTAGTGTCAATCTCGCTCTCGGAATGATGGCTGTGGTTATAATAGGCCTAATTGTATATCTGTGATTTTATTGCTTTTGGTGTTCTCTACATCTCAGAGTTTACAATAGTAGGCCTACTTCTCAGTACACACTGTGCAGTGTATATTGCACACTTCCTGCTAGTTTTTTATTATTATAAAAAGTACCAGTGTTATTATCTAAAACTATTAAAAAATTGCTTTCTTTAAAATATAAATATTAGACAGCATTTACATGATATACATGATGCATGTTGCAAAAGACTAATAGCAGTAGTGGTGTGATAGTATATGCCGTTCCAAAAAAAACCTCAGAAAGTCTCATATACCTTCAGTCAGTCTCCTTCAAGATGCCAGAAACTTTCTCTCTTTTGCTTTGTGACCCTGTCATGCATTTCCATCCGTGGCGTTTCTGGCCCTCAGGCAGTTGCACTGATACCGTGACCTTGTGTGAGTGTTTAGTCAGCTGGGTTGTTTGCTAGAAGCTCTGTGACTGTGTGAATTCCTGATTCACCCCACAGCCCTCCATGTGTGTGCAGGGAAAGCCGCCAGCTCACGACCTAAAACCCAACAGCAGGCACAGAGGGCTGGACTGAGAAGGATCGCGAGTCCCGTTTCTCTGTCGCCTTCCCCCGGCCCGAGCTGACACACTTATCGCCATATGGGCTCCGTCAATGCAGAGCACGAGTGCAGAACTCCAGTGTCTGAAGTCAGATTTGAATCACTAGTCTGAATGAGAAGATTGGCTGCTTGCTTTGTTGCTCTAATGTCCTTTTAAAGTTTTAAAGTTTTTTTGTTTTGTTTTTTGCTGTGCTTTGGCTTCAGCAAATAATGTTAATTTTAAACATTTTCTATAGCAGCAGTTTGCAAACCTTTTGACTCTAAGACTTCCTCATTGTCAACAATTGACAATATTCAAAGGCCCCATGACCTTTCCAGTTATTCATGATTTACAAGCTAAGGAAACGAGTATTATACATTTCTTTGGAGTTATAAGATATTTTACATTTTTACTTCTCCAGGTCTAGAAATCACACTTTTAAAATTATACTACCTCATATATCCAGGTTTTTCTAGACAGTGGGAGTCCTGGTTCTTCAAAGAAAGACTGTTGTTCGAGGAGTCCATTAATATGAGAAATATCTTTGATTTATTTTTTTATTTTATGCTTACTTAATGCATGGTTTTCTTATTTTAAGTTATCGATGCCCCTACTAGATCCCATGGAGAAACAGTGATCTATAGGGTTCTTGAGTTGGTTATATGTTTTTTGATGTTGTTGTTGTTTTCTTTGAAAATTAAAATGGTTTTGCTATTATTTTGTACTTTTTTCAGTAAATTGGTTCTTAGGTTTTTAAAGCAAATAAAGCAAATCAAATAGTTATTTGAGAAATTAAAAAAGCTATAAAACCCTTAATGATTTTAACTTAAAGTGGGATTGATTGATTGATTGATTGATTGATTGATTGATTGATTGATTGATTGATTGATTGATTGATTGACTGATCGTCAAAAATTTATTACATTTATATTGATTTATATTAATTTTTCACATTAGTCATTTTCCTTTTTTAGACTACTTCTTAAAAGCAGCATTTCAACCGAGTGATTGTTACTTTGCTGTGTGATTGCAAGGGTTTCCTTGATGGTTGTCAAGGCATTGCTATGAGTTGCTAACGTGTTCCGATTGAGTGTTTCTAGGTTCCTATGGTGTTCTAGTTACCAGGGCGTTGCTTTGCAGTTGTTAACATGTTAACATGAGTGATTTTTTAGCAGGTTAGAAAGCAGTTGCTATAGTGTTCTACTGTAAGTGGTTTTTTTCTGGCCCAAAATAAAAAAACTCTACTCTGTCTCTGATATTTTTGTCCTTGGGTTCCTCCTTCAAAGCAAATCTATATTTCTGTTGTATTGTCAGCCAGGCAAAAATCATCAGTCCAATCATTTAGAAAAGTAATAGAAATAGCTTCTCAGCAAGCTGCACAGTTTCATGAAATCAAAGAGTGAGCAGGAGTCTGTTCAGATGAGTGTTTACACTCCAGTGTGCTAAAAAGACAAGATATATGACTTCTAATCAATGAGCTCTTTTTAATTCAGTGTAGTTATACTTGCTGTCTAACATTGAAAAAGAACTATAAGTAATCATTTTTTTTGTACGCATATATTTTAAGTAAATTTCACATATGGAATTAAGTAAAATCTACTTAGCTAAGTTAGGTAAAATTAACAAAGAAAATAAGTAACTGTAAATGGGCCAGTTTGTTTAGTAACTAAGTTGAAGTTTACTTTGCAATGTTTCAAATACGTTTTACTCAATTAGCCTAAACACTGAATTAAGCCATACTTTAAGCAAGTGTATGCTTTAATTATTAGAACATCTAAGTAAATAATACAGTAGATATTGTGTAGACAACGTGTCTACATAATAGAGGTAACATGGTAGTTACGAACACATGGATCTCATACTTGGTACACAATTCAGAATAACGGTAACATTCGTTGGACCATTTTTGAGTGTGAATCTGTCATTTTGAGTAGAAAATTGATTCCAAATGTCCCAGCAAGTAACAACAAAAGCAATGATAAAACAAAAAAACTCTTATTGATTATTCATGCCCCAGTGCATGATGGCAAAACCAGTATCAGAAAGTTGAGTAGGTTTTATTTAATTTTATAAAGTTGATAATTACGCTTTAATTTCTACAAGCTTAGAATCTTGCCTGAACTAACTTAATCAGGTAGAATTTTATTTTTTCTATTTTTTCTTTTTTTACAAATCTGTAGTATTAACTTCACCACATAATCATTTTTATGACTATGATACTATGTGTGTTTGGGTGTGTGCAACAGTTATAAAACAGCATAAATAGACTAGATATTAATAGCACAAACACACGTCTCTCATCAAGGATATATCCCATTTTTTGTGTCCCCTTCTTATTTTACTTTGCTTTACTTTTAGACCATTTAATGAAACTAAACCACTCTGAAGTGGTCCACTGCTAGTCACTGTGCTCTTGGCCTTGACATGATAATGAAATATCAACACTGAAGTGTTTTATACAGTTTTAAACTCACAAAACAATATTTTTTATCAGTTGTCTGAAGGGAATCCATCATTGAAGAATGTAGGATGAGTTTCAACAGGATATCGATGCAAACTTGTTGTCTGTTGTCTATGTAGGCTGTGTTATGTGTAAACTTTCTCTCTGTCCCTCTTTAAAAAGCATTCTCTCTTTCTCTCTTTCACAGACACACACACACACACAGAGAAAGATCATTATAATATACATTTTCCATTTTCATAAATCACACTGACAGCAGTGTTCCCATCACACCTGAATGCAGTGGCCCAGATACATTACCGTTTGCTTTTCACTCCCTCCGTCTTTCTTTTCGATTCCATCTTAACTTCTCTGGTCTATCTTAACTCTATTTACTGCTTCACTTCCTCAGACTTCTGATCTAAAAGAACTGAAACTGATCTAAAAGAAAAAACAATCATATTCAGTCCATTCTCTGCGGAGAAGTTCAGCTTGAATTAGTAATCTTAAGTAGAGTTGTCTTTCACATGGCAAGAGACACAAGCAAACTGTGTTCTCGTGGCAGAGGTGATGTATTGAGCTGTTTATGCATTGTGAATCTTACAGAACTCAACTCTGGACTGAGCTTCACACATTTGGGATAAACATCTCTGGAATTTATGTATTGTAATTAATGCTGCCTTTGATTAAAACAATCAAATTTCTTTAACACATTAACACATTCAGCTTGTTGAAACTAAAGGCACGTGTATAATTATCTCACCCACACAATAAAACAGCAGATTCTATATGTTCTTGAAAATGTATTCATATTTTATAAAGATTTGGATTTTAAAAAATACTGGAACTGAATGACTCTTAGTTTCTTCCTCCGTCTTCACCATTGTCTCGAACTTCTCCGACTGCCATCTCATTAAATCAACTGTTGCGACTAAATCAGGCCTGTATTTCTTGTGACACAATGGTCTAATTCTCGCCAAGTATTTTTAGTGAATCAAAATATATAGCTCACCAGTGTAGCCCAATCTCTAGTGAATGACCCAGTGACCTAAGAGTTAGTTGATATGTACCGTATGTATAACGTTACTTACAGTCAACAGAATGTGTAGAGAGCCGAACACTGACTTCAGCTGAACCACAGCCAAAATGCATCATTTTCCTGTTATCACTGCAAAGCTGCTTTGAAGACAATTCTATATTGTATAATGCGTTATATACATAAAGGTGAATTGACTTAAAGGGGAGCATCAAAATATAACATGAAACAAAAATGACCCAGTTTTAATTTAAACTTAATGAAACAGAGGCAGAATCATGAGATTCCTGGTGGCTTTTTCGAGATTTTCAAGTCAATATGTACAAGTTCATATTTTAGTCAAGAAATTAGTTTGAAATTGCATAATCGATCATGCCAACCTTTACAATCTCCATACTGACTCTCAGAGCAGAATTTTGAAATATCTTAATCTCTTTCTCTCCCATTTCAGAAACATTAAGAAGTTTATTTTGGCACGCTGAGCTTAAGAACAGAGGAAGTAGAGAATGTGATTTGCTGTGTGATGCATGCTACCACATTTTTTGTTTGTTTAGTATTGTTTGGTAAATAGCTACAGTCCAATATTGGATTGCATGATGCTTCTGAAAAGAAAAGAGTCAATAAAGAACCTGCTTAACACAACTTTTGCACCTTTTTGAAAGGGAAAATTAAAATTCTTTCAAATTGCTCCAAACCAGTATGAATTTCTTTTTTCTGCTGAACACAAAAGATGATATTTTTTAAAGAATATCATTAACCAAACAGTAGACTTTAACTTCCATGGTATTTTTTTTTTCTTCCGTACTATTGGAGTGAATGGGGCCTTGGCCTGTTTGGTTGCCTACAGGTCCTTCTCAAAAAATAAGCATATTGTGATAAAGTTCATTATTTTCCATAATGTAATGATACAAATTAAACTTTCATATATTTTAGATTCATTGCACACCAACTGAAATATTTCAGGTCTTTTATTGTTTTAATACTGATGATTTTGGCACACAGCTCATGAAAACCCAAAATTCCTAATTAATTAATAAAAATTAGCATATTGCATCGGACCAATAAAATAAGTGTTTTTAATACAAAAAAAGTCAACCTTCAAATAATTATGTTCAGTTATGCACTCAATACTTGGTCGGGAATCCTTTTGCAGAAATGACTGCTTCAATGCGGCGTGGCATGGAGGCAATCAGCCTGTGGCACTGCTGAGGTGTTATGGAGGCCCAGGATGCTTCGATAGCGGCCTTAAGCTCATCCAGAGTGTTGGGCCTTGCGTCTCTCAACTTTCTCTTCACAATATCCCACAGATTCTCTATGGGGTTCAGGTCAGGAGAGTTGGCAGGCCAATTGAGCACAGTAATACCATGGTCAGTAATTTACCAGTGGTTTTGGCACTGTGAGCAGGTGCCAGGTCGTGCTGAAAAATGAAATCTTCATCTCCATAAAGCTTTTCAGCAGATGGAAGCATGAAGTGCTCCAAAATCTCCTGATAGCTAGCTGCATTGACCCTGCCCTTGATAAAACACAGTGGACCAACACCAGCAGCTGACATGGCACCCCAGATCATCACTGACTGTGGGTACTTGACACTGGACTTCAGGCATTTTGGCATTTCCTTCTCCCCAGTCTTCCTCCAGACTCTGGCACCTTGATTTCCGAATGACATGCAAAATTTGCTTTCATCCGAAAAAAGTACTTTGGACCACTGAGCAACAGTCCAGTGCTGCTTCTCAGTAGCCCAGGTCAGGCACTTCTGCCGCTGTTTCTGGTGCAAAAGTGGCTTGATTTGGGGAATGCGGCACCTGTAGCCCATTTCCTGCACACGCCTGTGCACGGTGGCTCTGGATGTTTCTACTCCAGACTCAGTCCACTGCTTCCGCAGGTCCCCCAAGGTCTGGAATCGGTCCTTCTCCACAATCTTCCTCAGGGTCCGGTCATCTCTTCTCGTTGTGCAGCGTTTTTTGCCACACTTTTTCCTTCCCACAGACTTCCCACTGAGGTGCCTTGATACAGCACTCTGGGAACAGCCTATTTTTTCAGAAATTTCTTTCTGTGTCTTTCTGTGTCTCCCTCTTGCTTGAGGGTGTCAATGATGGCCTTCTGGACAGCAGTCAGGTCGGCAGTCTTACCCATGATTGCGGTTGATTGCGGTTTTGAGTAATGAAACAGGCTGGGAGTTTTTAAAAGCCTCAGGAATCTTTTGCAGGTGTTTAGAGTTAATTAGTTGATTCAGATGATTAGGTTAATAGCTCGTTTAGAGACCCTTTTCATGATATGCTAATTTTTTGAGATAGGAATTTTTGGTTTTCATGAGCTGTATGCCAAAATCATCAGTATTAAAACAATAAAAGACCTGAAATATTTCAGTTGGTGTGCAATGAATCTAAAATATATGAAAGTTAAATTTTTATCATTACATTATGGAAAATAATGAACTTTATCACAATATGCTAATTTTTTGAGAAGGACCTGTATATTCTTCAAAATATCTTCTTTTGTGTTCAACAGAAGAAAGAAACTCATACAGGTTTGGATCAAATTGAGGGTGAGTAAATGTTGATAGAATTTTCATTTTGGGGTAAACTATCCCTTTAAATAAATTTGCATTTATTTAAAAAATGTTGACAATGCATTATTGTAGATATTTCATACTTGTTGAGCTTTTGAAGGTGACTATCGCCATACAACAAAATACTTTACATTTGTTAAAGTGTCACAACTCTGTGTTGCAAACACACACAAACACAATTAAGGTAAACAGGCAGTCTTTAATAAATCCACAGTATATCCTCAAACAGAGACCAGTGATCCAATCCAATCCAACACAACGTAATGGTCGAGACCCGACAGCAATGAACAGAAACAAAGGAACTTAAGAACACCGGAAAATAAGGATAATTAACAACACACACCTGAACTGAATGAAGAATCAAATTAACAACTAACAAACTCAGCTCAGGAAAACAAACTGAAAAATAAAGTCCAAATGGTGTGTGACTGTGACATAAAGTATTTTTATCATATACTGATAAACAGTTGCTCTGCTAGGGCGTTCTGTGTGAATATGAGGAACCTGCGCTGAACATCTTGTGCTGTTCACACAAAACCGAATGAATCAATGTCAAATTAACAGTAAAAAAAACTGCAGTATTAAACATTTTTAATTAATTGCATGATAAAGCGTTAACCTTGACACAACTATTTTAAATGCTGATTTTATTACTATTCTTGTTTATTATTAAGTATAGCATCTGTCTTGTCACACCTTTAGTTCTTGTTAACACGCCAGCTACACTCCACATAAACATACAGCAGAGCAGATGGCACAGCAAATTACATTCTCTACTTCCTCTGTTCTTAAACTCAGCGTGCCAAAAGAAACTTCTGGATCAATTTCACGCATTCTAAAATGGGAGCGAAAGAGAGTAAGAGATTTAAAAATTCTGCTTTGAGAGTCAGTGTGGAGATTTTACAGGTTGGCGTGATTGATTATGTAAATGCACACTCATTTCTTAAATAAAATATGAACTTGTACATATTGACTTGAACATATCGACAAAAGCCATCAGGGAATCTCATGATTCTTTCTCTGTTTAAAACTAGGTAATTTTTGTTCCATGTTACCACTACTTTCACTTTATTTTGATAGTCCCCTTTAGACATTCTGTACATGTCAACTAACTCTCATTAGAGACAGTGTTATTAGAAGACTGGTAGGGTTCGGGTTAGAATAAGTTGACATGTACTTACAAAGTTGCTTATAGAATGTCTTTAGGGAGACCATCACAATAAAGAGTTAGCAGATATTAAGCGGACGGTCTAGTCAAGTCAAGTCAAGTCATCCTCATTTATATAGCGCTTTTAACAATGTAGATTGTTTCAAAGCAGCTTTACAGAGATAAACATATAATTTAAGGTAACAGAGATTGGTTTGGTTTTATAGTGGCTCTTGAAAAATGTTTTTTCCAGCTAAAGTTAGTTTTGATTGATTCACTTCCGTCTAAATGATCATTTGTTATTAAATTAGGGGCCGCTAAGACGACACCGTTCTCTCTAAACAGACTTTAAACGTGAACCTGTGATAGACGCTGATGGCGTTCACATGCGCATTAAAAATTGATTCTATAGTTATGTGCGTTTGAATATATGTGCGCAGGTTTGTAATTCCTTACAAACCATGCCTAAACAAACTACTTGTCTATAAATTTTGATGCAGAATTTTTATTTTATCTTATCACTTTGGGTAGGTACGCGAACCGAAAAATTCCACAACGCTTTATCTGTAGAGTCTTATAGGTCTACTACTGCTCTAATGAGAGTTAGCTTATAGTCAACACAATATCTAAAGGGGACCATCAAAATAAAGCGTTTCCAATTCTTGTATCCGAGTTTAATGTGCAGGAAACAAAACATAATAGGATTTAATGATAATTCTGTTAATTTGATCTTTCCTTCCTTCTACAAAGAAAATAAGAGTGAAATGAAGAGCAGATATATGCGCTCAACTCCCTGTCCTCACCATTGACTGAGAGATCAATAATACAAGCGTATTGATTACAGGCCAGTGGAGATTATTAACTATGTCCGCTATAGCTTGTGCTAATCGGTGATGATGACTCTCAGTGTGTGGGATACGGTGCGAGGCCAAGCAAAATGTAGCAGTAATGGAGACTAAACTATCGCCATTTGTTGGACACTTGTCATCGTCACAGCTGGTCAGGACAAGGTATACATTGCCAAAACATTTTTTTATCTTTTTTTTGTTGTTGTCTGTATTACATCATTCCATGTATGCCTGTTCATTAATCTGTCTTTTACCCCATCTATCTACATTGTAGGAGCCATACTTACCACCTTATTTCATTTTTATAAATTTGTTCATTTAAATATCAGTTTGTTGTGAATTGTTAATTGTGAGTGTGTGAGAGGAGAAAAGTAGTATAAAGAATAGGCCACCCCTGACAGAAGGGGGCGCTGGTGCGAGTGCACACAGTGTTTGACCGTACACATGCATAGATATATACACTAGATGTCGCCTTGACTACGGCAGTTCATTGGAACAAATGCGTCAATAGAGCCGCCATCTTGAAATCATCAGCGTCAATAAACGGTCTAACGGAAATAAAATCACCATAAATCGTTATGAATGCGATTTTCTAGTTGTTTTGGTTCGTTCCAACGGTCAGACGTGGATTTATTATATAGTCCAGAGAAATTTAAAAAATTTTACACAATTTCACAATCTTGTGAAATGTAATCCCTTGCTGTCTGGTTTTTGGATTTCGTTCGTGTAAACATCCAAACGCAGCACAAAAGTCAGACATCATCCATGAATTCAGCGTTACCTACTTCCTATGACAAGACCCTCGTTCCAAGATGGCGGTGGTTTTGACGCATGTTTAGAATCCCAAGGCGACTTCTAGTGTTTATATCTATGGTACACATGGAGCTGGCATGGTGCAACAAACCTGCAAGCAGCCTAAAAGTTTTTTTTTTTTTTTTTTTTTTACAATGAATCTTTATTTTTATTTAATAAACTTCAGTTATTTGTTTGGAACATCAACACACCCCTCTCGATCTATTTAAGGTTTGCACGCGTCAGAATCCTAGCATCACCATCTCCCACAGTGAAACAAGAATCACTACATCTCACAACCCAGTTGCTCTTTCTTCCTCACATCATTTTCTTACTTGCACTCTCACATGCCTCTGATTATTCCCTCTTTTACAATCCATCTCTCTTTGTGTTGTCCGGCATGAGATGAATGGATCACAGCAGAGGATAGGTTTATACTTTACTTTGTCTTGTGAGAGAAAAGAAACCAAGATAAAAGCATTCATTGCTCTTCTGATTGCTCTCTCAAACTCTCTCTTTTTTTGTATATTAACAACTGCACTGTCAATAATCAAACCTCTCTCACTCCCTCCTTTCTCTCTCCTTTACTTCTCCTAGCTTGTGTGCACTATATACAATAATATATTAATGAAGATCTCACTTCCTTAAATAATTCAAGTGTTTGGATCAGTAAGTACCAGCTGTAATCCTTCTCTTGATTCCAACTTTTTTTTTTTTTTTTTTGCTCAGCTAAGTGCATGTGAATTAGTTATGCATCCCTAGTCATCCCCTTAAACGTCCATATTTCAGAAGTCTGGGATCTTAGAAACTCTCTGACATATGTTAGGCATATTTCTATTCATTTAAGGCTCATGCATTGGAGCTTATTTGTGATCTTAGTTGCACTTTGGAAATCTATTCATGTGTTCTTTTGATCTGTCATTTTAATTAATATTTAAAGTTCTATTTATTTATTTAGTCTAAATAAATTTCAAATAAAATACTAAACTAAAGTTTTACACATTTTACACATTACACTGTACAGTATGGGAAAATTATTATTCAGTTTGAGATTTGCTAAATATTACAGTTAACAGTGTCATTAAACGATTAGTGTTTTTAATCTTTTTTGGTAGATGACACCAAAAATAATCTAAATGTAAAAATAGTGGTTTGTAAGATGTTTTAATGCCTCTTATTCTCACAAAGGCTGAGGCTTTGATCAAAAATACAGTAAAAATAGCACTGAAATATTGTTACAATTTAAAATAACTCTTTTCTATTTTAATATATTTTAAATTGCAATTTATTCTCCATTCTTCAGTGTCACATGATCCTTCAGAAATCATTCTAATATGATGATTTAGTGCATTTCTTAATATTATCAATGTTTAAAACAGTTGTGCTTTATATATATATATTTTTGTGAAAACCATGATTCAGGATTCTTTGATTAATATGAAGTATAAAGCGGCATTCATTAGAGATAAAAATCTTTTGTAATATTATAAATGCCTTTACTTTCATTTTTGATTAATTTAATGATTTATTGATGAATAAAACAATACAATTCTTGAAAAATATCTTACTGAACAGTAGTGTAACCAATATAAAATTACATTTAATTTAGCATTGCTATGTAAATGTGTGAACATTTATATAAATGTATGAATTTATAATAATTTATTAGTAGTAGTATAAGTTTAATTATCTTAATTATAAATAAATAAAACAATTCTTTAATATTGTCTGATAACCTATATCAAGTAGCAGAAGTTAGTAAAAACACTTGAAATTGCTTAAACGTCCTGTGTGTCCATAAATGATCAAAGATTAGGTTCCCTCCAGTCAGAGAGGCTGTTTCAGTGAGTTTTGATAAAGGGATATATTAATATTAAGGTTGTGAGGTTTCAGCGAGTTCTTATAATGGCCAGGTGCGAACGGAAATAGAGTCCAGAGAGGGACAGATACTGATCCTAATGGGAAGTGACAGTCAGTTCAGACTGTCTGTATACATGTATGCAGATGAAGTTGAGTGTGTGTGAAATGTGTGTGTGTAAGTGGCCACATGCTCATGCAGCAGCAGGAGGAAAGATCCGGAATTGGAATGCGAGTTTAACGTCTCCTCGTCGCAGAATATTTCACATCTATTGACCTTCTGATATCTGGCACCTGCTCACTCTCTGCAGACTAAACATCTTCTCCGCAATGGACAGCTGATCTCACTTCCTTCATGAACAACCAACAGACATGGGCAGTGCTTATATCATGTCTCAGAAGATACGAGTCAGATTTGACTCATTTGTGACTTCTTTCCCTCAGGATGCCTTATTTTCAGTCCTCTGTGCACGTGAATCAATAATCAATGTTAGAGCATG
This sequence comes from Siphateles boraxobius, assembly GCF_051911475.1. Lineage (NCBI taxonomy): Eukaryota > Metazoa > Chordata > Actinopteri > Cypriniformes > Leuciscidae > Siphateles > Siphateles boraxobius. The sequence goes on from NW_027508866.1 coordinate 6,593,864, forward strand.
TGATAGGCTACTTTATTTTCTGTGATTGTGATTCCTGTGCAAATACATGTGCAAATACATTTCTGTGTGTACTGGTCATTTTGCTGCATCTAGTAAATAGGAAAATTGATCCATAATATAGTTTGGGCTTTTCGACTGATGTCACCCCCTTTTTTTGACCATTTGTCATATGAGGCTTTTCATAATCCAACCAAATTCCTGTCTGGATTATTATTATTATTTTTTAATTTAAGTAAAATGGTTTGCAAATGGCATTTCATGTTAGCTAGTGATTCATTTATATATAAGTATATGTATAAATATAAGTGCTGTCAAAACGGTTAGTCGCGATAAATCGCATCTAACGTAGAACTTTTTTGTTTATATATGTGTTTATATAATGTATATATAATGTATGCACACACACACACACATATTCATACATATATATACAGTGTACATCACACATTATATATGTGTATTACACACACAGATTATATAAACAAAAACTTTTATGTTAGATGTGTTTAATCCATATTAATTGATAGGTGTATATTTATATGTATATATACTGTAAAACAATAATAATTTATATGTGTATATATACTGTAAAACAATAATCAAAAATTGAAAGTCTATTTTTCATACTGTTCACATGATGTCCACGTTCACTTGTAGCATTTAAAATAGCTGAATTTAGTTTTTTAGTTTAGTTTTAAGATAGGTCTCTAGGATGTGTGTACTCCAAGATTGTTCTTTGCTAAATATCATATTGGCAAGGTCTTTATTCAGGTAGGGACCCGAGCCGAGATGAAAGACTAAATTTAAGCCACTGAATCAATTTCTAGTTAGTCGACCTAATTGACCAAATTGATCTTGGATGAAGCCAAGCTCATTTCTGCTTTTCTGTTCACACATGTCTGAACATTCAATCAGCCCTATGATTTTGTTCTTTACTGTCTCTCACATCACAATTTCACAGCCGCATAACATTCTGGAATATAACCGAACCTCACAAAGAGAAACCTCAGATAAAATTACTTGTGAAATTGATCATTTATCCATTCTGACCCATCTTTGCCCTCACTAGATTGCACCGTCATAAAAGCAAAAAATATTGCATTCATTTAACATTTTCACCTTTCTTCTTTACCTCCAGTTTCGCTTCCATTCTTCTTTGAACACAGACACAATATTACACTATAAATAGCCATGTAATGGTTAGTGTTAATTGCCGTGTCCTCTGGGAAGACATTAAAAATGGTCCTAATTATCGCTCTAACGCACTTACCATATATTCAGACAAGATTCTTTACAGCAGAGTCACACCATTCATCTCAAGCAATGAGTTATATTTCTGCATCAGTTCTGCTGTAGTCTTCTGGGTTATTTTATGTTCTTTTAAACCAAATATTTTCAACAAATCAATTGATCTTTTTTTTTTAAACAGCCGCTGCATCTGAAATCATATGCTTCCCTACTATAAAGTATGCAATGGATAGTATGCCAAAAAAGTAGAATGTCCGAATACATATTCGACAAAACTGTAGGCGAAGAAGTACCCGGTTGACAAACTGCGTCCACTGAGATTTTGAAGGGTGCATTCGATGGACGCTTCTATCCCATGAGGTCACAGGAGGGGATTTATGAATGGCATGTGAAGCGATAGGCCACATGACAGTTACAATATGGCAGATATAGTACATCTAAATTTCATTCACACTCCCCATTTTTATCCACCTGATTCTGCTCTAAACAATGCGTGCCGCCATGACGACGACTCCGGTTGCCTACTTCCGGTTCGTAGCGATAGACCTACTACCTGTAGCAGTGAGAGAATGAGTTCAGGCTCTACATGTGCTGTTGTTGGCTGTTTGAACAATTCAAAGAAGATAAAAAGGACAAAGGAGAGAATCCCATGTCCGGTTCCGGATCAGCTACATTCAATGCCAGAGAGTAGACGTTTTTGGTTAGCTGCGCTAAAACTGAAGCATCCACCGAAAAAGGTGTATGTCTGTTCGCACCATTTTGTTGACAAACGCCTAACGTTAACAGTGGGGATGGGTATTTCAAGCAAAAATAATATTCGAAGATCGCTGGGTAATATTCAATTATTATTAGAAAATCGCACCCCTCCATCACATGCACGTTTAGGCTACACTGTGAGACAATGTGTATCTTCTTCTGTTGTCTGAGAGTTTTAGATGCATTATTGGCATCGCCAGCCTCTGGTTACATGAACGTGTCACCGCATCAGAACCGAAAACATGGGGATTTTTTACAGACAATAATCGCACAACCTATTCGATACTCTATAATAAAATCAACTAACCAAATATTCAAAAATCGTGACTCATTCCTAGTTACCAGAGTCTTATCAATATCCATTTGCCATGCGATTCGGATTGTGTCATCCCCACATCGCTAAACTAAATCGAAAAAAAACATTCATCAAAAGTGATCTGATCACGTTATTTTTATTAAATCACAGATAAAAACCCGCTTGCGTTGAACCCGCTATGAATCATGGGAAATAGAACGGGCGAAGAACAAGGTGGATACTATCCACCTTATTCTGCTCTAAACAATGGGCGCCGCCATGGCGACGACTCCGGTTGCCTACTTCCGGTTCGTACTGTATATTAGCAGTGAGAGAATGAGTTCAGGCTCTACATGTGCTGTTGTTGGTTTTCTTAACAATTCAAAGAAGATAATAAACTTTTTAGAAACTTGGTGCTTTGAGCATAAGATAAAAAGGAGAGAATGCCTATGTCCGGTTCGTATCAGCTAAGTTACATTCAATACCAGAGAGTAGACGTTTTTGGTTAACGTTAGCTGCGCTAAAACTGAATCCTCCAACGAAAAATGTGTAATACGTTACCAGTAGGGATGGGCATTTCAAGCAAAAATAATATTCGAAGATCGCTGGGTATTATGCATTTAATATTCGAGAATCGCACCCCTCCATCACATCACGCACACATGCATGTAAAGGCTATAGGCTACAAACCAGAGCACGCGTGAGCAAAGCGGAGCAGTGTGACGCTTAAATATAAGTTAAACAAAAAATAACTAAACACGTTTTATATTTAAGTTTCACAATATAATGTTTTTTTTTTTTTTATTTCATCTATGTTGATTATATGAAAGGGGAACCGCATTAGATGAGTCAGATATGATCATAAGATGCCCAATATATCGGAAAACATTTGGAATGGCTCAGACATGATTTTGACCACTTATCAAGTTTTGTTTTGTAGAAAGCCTTTCTTTAAAGTGAATTTCGTTTAGCATAAATTGTATCTTCATTTTCATCAATGTTTTATCAACAAATTGCCTGGAATAATAAATAAGAAGCACAATTAGTAGATATACAGGACACGGATTCGCGGGCGCGTGAACTGGAGCGCGTCTTATTAATCAACGAAACTCAGCGTATAAGTTACTTGCCTCACATACATGATAAGTATATCTATAGAAAGCTTGAAATGTGTAACTTTAAACAAAATAATTAAAAACGAGCAGAATTGGGCTGCTCTCTGCTTATGTATGGTTAATTCGTATGAAGTGTGCATTTCTCTCTATAGGCGCGTTCACTACTGCGAAGATGGCGAGTCAGTATCATCAAATTTATTTTTGCAGTTGACACTTACAGAAAACCCTAGTTATTAATAAATTCAAATGTTTAATGCATAATCATTACTTTTGCCGAGTTTTTTTGTGGCAAGCTTATGCGTGCGTTGAGATGCAGAATAGGCAATATAATACGAAAACGCTCATTATGGTTTAGCATTCTCTCCCATATAGTATACATAGCTTCCAACCCAACTTCAGTCGTGCACGGGCAGGGGCAGCCCTACTTATTTCACATGTGTTCTAACCAGCACATCACTGCGGCGTTCTGAGCAAGCGGCGCTTAATCTTCATAAAGCTTCGAACCGGAAAAGGACAAACGGCTTCCGGTTCAAACCCGCAATGAATCATGGGTAAATTTGCTAACCAGGAAAAAGGTGGATAGACCCCTTTTCAGTTGGTAAACATGGTGACGTTTTTTGTGGGCAGAGCTTAGGTGGTGGCAGAACGATCCCTCTGGCCTCTTCCCTAACGTTAGTATGCAAGTTTTGTTAGGTGTTTTTTTAACAATGACTGGAGAAAATCCGATTTTATCTTAATTTGCAAGGCCACTCACTGTCCAGGACAGCGATTGTTATTTGCAAAAGTTAATTTTGATGTACGGAACCAGATTGGCCGACCCATACACGCTCAGTCCATGGATGGAGGATCTGACAGGATTAACGTTACCTCGGTTGAGTGCCTTCTACATCTACCTGTTAGAAAAACCGAGCGTAAAGACAAACTGAGGCCATATAAATCTTTAGTTGCCTATAACTGTGATGAATGGTCTTGACTTGTGGCAACGTAACATTGCGCGGTCCTGCCCAGCGCCAAGCTAGAAGACGACAATGTAAAGAGTGACATTACAGTGCAATTTCAATGATGTGAATATTTTCTATAAATAAAAATATTTTGTATGTATTAAAATTATATTACTTAACTATGTATTTGATTATTCTTTCTTACTAGGATCTTCAAAAAGTCTATCACAATCAATCACAACAATGTAAACAATCATAGATGATTCACAAATAATCACAATAATTTAGAAAACATTATGCGATAAAATTTCAAATTGGATCCTGTAGGTGATTCTTGCACCCAGAAACACAACAAGATGACATTTAATAAAAATAATAGTAATTTAAGATCCTTATTATATAGCTGAATCTGTGCTGGTTTGTATTGGCCGCCTCCAGTTTTCACTTTGTTTTTTGTGACGTCGGCACAAAAGGGGTCTATAACGTCACAGGTTTCCATCTCTTCCAAATTACAGTAGTGATGGCGTAAACGCAGCATAAGATCATTGTTTTGGTTCAGGAGGAACTGTAAAAGGTGGTTGAGATGCTCGGTGACTGACGTCTGTCTAACTCTGTATAGCATGAAACAATGACGTGTGATGTCTAAGCGAGCAGGGTGCGAGGAGGAATGAAAATACATACGGTGACAGGCAATAGGACATCTATTCATCGCATTCGGACCAAATTCAATGATTGGACAAACATTTTATGGTCCTATGCCTTCCATAGACGATTTATATACAAATACATTTAGACCACTTAACTTAGTGATTGCTATCTTTCAACTATCATAACAAAAAATGATTCTGGAACAAATCACCCTGCCTTTAAGAAATATAACTTCATTTTGGGTGAATTGTTCCTTCAAGGTCGACGGCCATTTTTTGCATGCTGTTGATTATTACAGATAATAAAACAGGAAACACATTTACGATAATGCACTTATACGACAGAAATCCATGCTTATCGATGGTCTGTGGCACAAAATGTCTGAATTTTATTGTGTGAAACTGCTGATAAACTGTCCTAAAGCTTTATAAACTGTACCGGTGTGAAGCAAACACAGAGGTCACTCAGCAGAGGCATAAATATTTTGTCAGAATAGCTGCAGGGAATGGGAATACACACATCCCACCCACCACGATGGCTACATGGTACAATGAAAAGAAGCAAGAAGCAGAAGTAAATCCCAGCTTTTTGTGAGCAGAGAATTACAGGTAGCATGCTGCGATATCTCTCTTACACTGTTAAACCTCCACTGTTGCTGCTGTGTGTGTGTGAAAGAGATTGCATCCGTGGTTTAAAGCTCAGAGATAATATGACTTTGGTTCATGATAAAGAAGCTTTGTGATTGCGGTGTGCGTTTATGAAGTTACAACAACATACAAATGACAGATTCGCTGGTTTATGATCTATCGCAATGGTAAAATAACAATTCCACAGCCTATATTCAACTGCAACTGGATATAATTATTATACAATCTATTTTTTATACTTTATTTTATTGCATTCAATTCCATAATGTCCTTCTTTATAGTGCCTTTATCTCTATTGACAGATTACCGGATATATGATATTCCTACATTTCTTATAATGCACTTTAACTGCATTAATGCGTCAATATTGTAAGGGAATGGACAGTTTCTAACTTGATGTGTGTGGAGTGTCATGATATCTGATATTCAAAGCTACTGGTGTGTGTGTGTGTGTGTGTGTGTGTGTGTGTGTGTGTGTGTGTGTGTGTGTGTGTGTGTGTGTGTGTGTGTGTGTGTGTGTGTGTGTGTGTGTGTGTGTGTGTGTGTGTGTGTGTGTGTGTGTGTGGAGTGTGTGTGTGTGTTTGTGTGTGTGTGTGTGTGTGTGTGTGTGTGTGTGCACGTGTGCGTGTGCGCGCGCTTGTGTGTGTGTGTGTGTGTGTGTGTGTGTGTGTGTGTGTGTGTGTGTGTGTGTGTGTGTGTGTGTGTGTGTGTGTGTGTGTGTGTGTGTGTGAATAGGGGATACATTTGTCATTTCTTTTTCTTTTTTTTTACTTTAAAAAGGACCAAATGACCTGTTCTTTAGAGAGTGAGCTTTATATTATATAAGACTTAACATAAGTCTTTTAGGATAAATCTTCATCCTTCCTGGCTAACAAAAATATGTTCTAAGAAAATTTTGACAACATTAAAAACAATAAAAGAACATTATAACAATAAAAATTATAGGCACCTCTTTTCCGTGACACTCATTTTTTTCAGCCTCAATTTTGCACACTATTTCTGTAGTGTAAAGTGCCTGTTGTTGTTGTTGTTGTTTGTTTACCAGATTTTATCTGTGCTGCTGACATGGTTACTCAACCCAATACTGATGCAATCCATGTCATTCTGATCCAGCGGTCCACTTGTTAAATGACCATGTGTGCACTTGTTTGTGGGTGATTGTGCTTTCGCTCCAGTTGCATGTGTGTTTCTGTGGATATCCTACATCTCATCTGTATTCCGCACTGACGTTCCTGCAGGGGTTACTTCCTGCTGCAAAGGGTTAGAATGAAGCACCCTCACCTGCCTCTAACAAGCTGCATTTGAGAATAAATCACTTAAACAGCACTGAAAGGAAGGTTGGCCTTAGGGCCTGTTTTATTTATTTGGTCTCATTTGTGACTCATCTCTCTGGTTGATCACGGTGAATATTAAAGAGAGCAGCAGTTCAGGCAGAGGACAGGGGAAACGAAGAGGTGATGAACGGGTGTGAACGAGACGCTGGTTGATAGGAAGACCCTTGAAGGGGCACACCGAAGCATTAAATGTGTGATAAAATGCTTTGCACTGGCAAAATAGCTTTGGATGTCTTTAAGTAAATCTGTTAATGCGGGGAACAAGGTATAGGGTGTATAGGGAATGCTGGGTATTTGGCTGGCATATACTCAATATGCATGCACAGACACGACATTAAATTAGAGAAAGAGACTCTCGTTAATTAAACCTTTTTTTCTTTTACAGATATTCATTTAAGTCAAAATGGTGGATTGCCACAAAACCTCCCGTAATTAATGCTTTAAGCATATGCTTAGTGCTGTTTCTGCTGCCTGCGCTCTGCACATCACTGCAGAAATATTCATTCATTTCACAGAAACACACGCAAGACCACAACCAAGTAATAAACATATGTGAATCAGTGAATCAACAAACTAATCAATATCTATCTATTTATCTATCTATCTATCTATCTATCTATCTATCTATCTATCTATCTATCCATAATCTGTTCGAGTAGAACTGGTCTCGGATCAGCATTATACAGATAAACTCTATGTTGTGTAAGAGTATAAGTATTAGAGGCATCAGACCTCCAGGGTTCCTGCTCATTTTTAGATTAATTGTCAAGTGCTCAGGAGACTGAACCATCCTGAAAACTCACCAAGATCAACAGAGAGAAATAATCATCTGCCCAAATTAATAACTTCCCCTCTAGGATTGCATGAAATGTTGAATGCATACAGATTTATGTTAAACAACTTTTTATTTACATTCTTTTAAAGCTTGGAGGCATGATTTTTCTTCTTATACAAACATTTGGAAATATGGAAGACACTGAATCCCTAAATCATTATGCATAATTGCAAAAATGCATAGCACTTATGTATTGTCTCTTTCGTTGTTTTAAATTTTCAGAAATTAGCATTTGCATTCATACAGCATATGTTTTTTTTACTTTGCATTCTCTCTATTTAACTGCAGTGAAACTTTCCTCTTTGGGAACAATTTTAGATTTAAAAACATGCACTTATTTTGTCACTATATTGTTGTCATTATTCTATTGAGAGAGAAAAAAAATGTTTTTGTCAGTATAGGCTATGTCTGCTGTCAGTGGGCTTCTATTAGACCTTTCGATGTTCTCTTTCAGTGCAAAGAGAACTATATAGCATTTGTTAAGGCTGTAGGCTACATATTGAGAATTAAATGAAATGAGTAAAACATTTCCATTCGTTGCAGTCCTTTACAATTTGCATTTGAGAGGCTAAGGTATCCACATGATCCACTACTAGACTATTTAGAGAACACCCTGCACATTCTTTAGGGAACGCTTGCCGCCTGGCGTTTAAATTCGGAACTATATTTCTGTTACTATTTGTGGAAAACAATATTGTAGCCTACAATTTATGGAAAGAACACTTGAATAAAAAACATAAAAACGCATTTTATAAAATTGTTTTAGTGATAACTTGTACTTGGACTTTTGTAAACAAGTTGGGGATAATATTTAACAAGCGGATAATAAGTAACAAGCGGAACTCTTGATTCGTTATGTTTCCACACGGCCATGAATCAGTCGCAGAATAGGGGAACATGTGAAGACTTTCTGATATTATTTTACAACAATATAACTCAAAATAACTCTGTAGTGTTAAGTTAGCTTGTCCCTGTTTGTTTCTTTCTTTCTTTCTTTGTTTGGGTGTGTGTACTTTAGCGGTTGTAACGTTTCGAGTTTGGAGAATAGCTAGAAAATTACAAAAGCTTTGACAGATCATTAATAATGTCTAAATCTGCGGTTCCTCTTCGAATTCTCTGTATTCATGGTTATCGGCAGAATGCAAACTCTTTTAGAGAGAAGACAGGGGCTTTACGTAAACTATTAAAGAAACAAGTGGAGCTGGTTTATATTAATGCACCACACCAAGTTCCTGCTATACAAAACGAAAGTGAGTATAAAACGGATCATTACACTAAGTTACCGGTCAAACGTTTGGAATAATTAATATTTTTGAAAAAAGTTATATGCTCACTAAGGCTGCGTTTATTTGATAAAAAAATACAGTAAAACAGTAGTATTGTGAAATCTTATTGCAAGTTAAAAGAACTGTTTTCTATTTTATATCTTAAACTGTAATTTATTCCTGTGATCAAAGCTGAATTTTCAGCATCATTACTCCAGTCTTCAGTGTCACATGATCCTTCAGAAATCAGTATAATATTCTGATTTGGTGCTCAAGAAACATGCCTTAAGTTATTATAATCAATGTTGAAAAAGTTGTGCTACATAATATTTTTGTGGAAACCTTGACACATTTCCAATCAAAAGTTTGGGTTAAGAAAGTTTATATATATTATTATTAACACATGTAACATCGTAAACACTTTTATTCAGCAAAGATGCATTAAATTAACAATGTTACAAAGCGATTTCTATTTCAAATAAATGCTGTTCTTTTGAGCTTTCAATTCATCATAGAATCCTGACATCCTGAATGGTTTCCGCACAAACTGATCTATTTCCCACGTGAGTGTCGTTGTTGAATCTTTCTATCTTATCTTACTACTGCAAACAGCCAATCAGGAGCCGGAGAAGATGGCCAGCAGCGGTGAAGAAGACCAGAGGGGCTGGTGGTTCTCTGATGTCCAGGCACGAGGTTTTAATGCTAAGCAGGAGTGTGAGAGCAGCCTGGGTCTGGAAGAGAGTATAGAGGCTGTGAAAACTGCAGTGAAGGATCTCGGCCCCTTCGATGGCATCCTGGGCTTTAGTCAAGGTGCCGCCCTGGTGGCCATGCTGTGTGCCCTGCAAGAACAGAAACTACAGCCTAATTTCAATTTCCACTTTGCCATCGTGGTCGCGGGATTCCGCAGTGCCTGTTCCCAGCATCAGCGCTTCTACAAAGGACCGCTGCTAACAATCCCCTCTCTGCATGTGTTTGGACAGGACGACCGTGTAATTCCTGAGGAGATGAGTCGAGATCTGCTGCCAGCGTTTGATGGAGCTCAAATCCTCCTTCATCCTGGTGGACACTTTGTTCCGGCGAAATCCTCTCACAGGCAGACATACCAAGACTTCCTTGAGAAGTTTCAGTGAGAGGATTAAAGAATATGTGAGGGTTCCTGGAATAAATCAGGTCTACATTACATGTATGTACTAAGTGAATTATAGCTACATTATAAAAGCCTTGCTCAAGGTCAGGTTTATTTATATATCCTTAAAAGCAACACTGACCAAAGAATGACACATCACTCTACAATAGAAATCATTAAGAAATGTACAATTTAGAATCATTTGAACTACAATTATAAAAGAAAAAAGGAGAGAAAAACGAAACATCAGACAAGTATAAAACATAATGTACTTATACTAAAGGCGTAATCAAGTTACGCATAAGCAAGAAGAAATAGATATTTTGGAAATTGAAAGGTTAATAAAAGAAGGTTTTACTCGAATAAAGACTTTCAGAAGTATGCAGTGCTGTTTCATTTGCGTGACAGTCTGTTTAAAGGATATTTTGAGGTTCAAATCAAGTTAGGCTCTGTGGGATGGTGTTTGCCACTGAAAAAAAAATGAATGTAATATATATTTAATAATATGTATTTTTATTTGGAGTTTGTAAAAAATTAACAATATGGTGCAACTCCCTGGGGCAGGGTTTAACATTGTAAAGCCTGACAGGAAATGGTTATAAAAATGGAACAGTTAGAATCTTTAGACAAAGTATACATACATATACACACACACATACATATATACACACACACATACATAGTACGATATAGGAAAAAGTGTAGCTTATACTTGAGGAAAAAACACCTGTTTTGATCAGAGCCCTGAGAAAAAATGTGCCATTTGGTGCAGTTGCTGATATTTATATGGTCAAAAAGTAAATTGAAATATATTTTATAGCTTGTAATTTGAATCAGTGAGATCTTTATAACAATATAGCAGACTACTTACATAAATATATATATACTCATATAAATATCAGCTGTCACTGTATCTCCCAATAAAATGTTTTAGTAAGATGATATTCAAATGCTTAGTTTTATGATCAATTCTCTAGATTGTATCATGGGGAGTAAAAAATATAATGCAATGCGATAAAATGATGATTGAGAGATGAACAAATAAATGTTCATCAAAAGCCTGATGTGTCATATTTGATCATTTTTTATATGAATTTTCTAAAAATTAAAAGAAGAAGTCATGTATGGATAATTAAGTTGCTTCAGTTCTGTTTGGATTTATTATAAAAGATTACAAACAGTATAAAAGATATTCTTAAATTGACTTTATAAAAAAAAAATCAGAAAAGGTTTTACAGCACAGTACCACAACCTGAAGGGGGATATTTTTTAAATTATACTAAAAGGCCTTTTACTTGCTAAAAAAGAATAAACAACAATCATTTGGACATGTACGTTGTTTACAACAGTTTTTTCATTAAAGTTTTGATGATATTGATCATTTGAGTCTTCCGAAATTTCCGTACAAAATATGACTTTAGGTTTATTTTATGAGAATAGTATGTTATTATTTGTTAAAGTGCTTTATTAATTATTCAATAGAAAAATGTGTGGTATTGCAGCTGTAAAGTCCTATTGGTAGGCCTAGTGCAAAACTGTTCTGGGTGTGTTTCACCCTGCAGCTGTTGATCATTTTGTGCGTGCGTGTATGTATGTGTGTGTGTGTGTGTGTGTGCGAGCGCGCGCGCTCACAGTTAGATTGGGAACTCTGTGTTCTCATGTAGCTTTAAGGAAGTTTGGCGGCCCAGGATAGCACTCATGATGATTTCCAGATGTTTGTGGAAAGCACTCCTCTCTTCTCACTCACTCTTTCCAATGCATGCAGAGCGCCTCCACACCTTCCTTGACCCAATCTCTCGCGTTTCCTTTACTTGCTTCTCACTCGCCCTGTCTCCATCCCTCTCTTATGCTTTATGTACACCTAAAGACTTTGAAAAGATTTAGAAAAGACTTTATAAGATTATCAGCTCACATCTAAAGACTTGGGTTCACAGTTTTTAGTCTCAGACTAAAGACTTGCGATAATATCAAACATGTTTGATATGAAAGACTAGAGAAAGACTGGCATAAATCGGGTCGCCGACTGCAGATTATCACCTCACATTTAACGATCGAGGCGACGGGAGCACGCTGAGACTCCAGTAAGATTCCTAAAGACTGCCGGTCTTTAGTCTGGGACTGTGAAAATCCTTTGGTGTACGCCCGGCATAAGTCTTGTAAACGGCAATAAAACAGCGACACATTTGGTTGATTTGTTGTTTTAAACAGTTCACACTGCATCTACAGTACACTAAAAAATGAAAGCCTTTTTTCAAGATATACGCATTTCAATTAGCCTATAGGCTACACTGTAAAACAAGATGCTGTTTTAAATGTTTCAGTACAATCAACTTCATTTCAACTTAAATTACATTAAACTGACTTAAAATTTAGTTGAATCTTGTATAACTTATAAAAAAAGTTGAAAATTGCTTAACTTACTTTAATGAGTTATCGAAATGTAAGAACGAAGAGGTTTACGCCCTTAAAGGGTTGTGATGGGGGGGAAATGAGATGGAAGCAAAACTCAAATTTCTTTTATTTTGATATGATTATTTTATAATTGTTATAGTATATAGAAATATTTGTATAATTTTGTTAACATTTTTATTACTAACACATCTTTCTACCAATACCACGCCAAAATGATCATATTTTAAAGCCTTTTTTATTTTTCCTCTTCATTTGTTTTTCCCCTCTTTCTGTCTGTCCCTCCCACATAATTCGTCCTTTTTTCTGTTCTCTCCTTCTCAGTGCCACGTGTCTCTTTCTCCACTCAAACACATGGTTTTGATAAATGGAAGACAAGAGAAGAGGAGAAACACAAACTCCCTCTTGCCAGTAAGTTTTACAACAGCTCTGTGACTCCCGGCCTCAGGAATCCTGGACTTGCGCAACAGTCGTGGCCAGGGGTGAGAGAGGGAGCTCTTGTGTAAGAAATGTCTGGAAAAGAAGGGTGTGAGAGGTGCATAGGGCTATATTCTGACTCTGCTGGGCTATAGTAGCAGGCAGAGGGATGCCAGCAACCTGTGTTAAAAGTAACAGGAGGTGTTTGTTTTCTCTGAGGAATGAGGAAGGCGTGGTTTTGAGAATGTGGGCGGAGCTACAGCGTGTTTTTATAAGACTAGAAGGACTGAGTAGTTTCATCCTGCTCCGTTAAACTATCTTTTGCGTTCACTCATCCTGAAAGCTGACTATATGGACTATATCACACTTTCTCTGAACTTTTACCTTTATTTTTCCGGAAATTACATCTTCATGGGAGATTTTTAGGAGTGATGCGTTTGGACAAGTGGTGATTTTGGGTGTCTACTAATCGCTCATGTTGGAGTCATGTATGTATTGTGCTATACAGTCACGCATGATCTCATTTAAAAGATGTTTTGTGGTAAAATTAAGCTGAAGAGTGTAATCAGAAAGGTTTATGTTGCCTACAGTATGAATACATACCTGCATATGATGTATTTATGTATATCAATATGCATTTGTATATGCATATGCCTATGTTTATTCATACTGTAGGTGAAATGTTGCTTTGGAGTGAATCAAAACGCTAATATGTAACTTTATATAATATTTGAAGAAGACGGAAAAATACTTATGAGGTTTCCCAGAAGAGCAGAAGAAGGTAAATTCCAGGAAATGTGTTATCTTGAAGAGGTCACTGAGAAGACCCTGCGTTGCTGGTGTGTCCGGACTGACCAATCAGATCTCAGCAGTGACAGAGAGGGTGGAGGGAGTTTCCCAAGGAATGGATTATTTAACCTAAAGAACAGCTATGATGTCACTGTTATGAAGCACATGGTGCATATTTACAAGCAAATAGTATGACAGGATGTAGAGCAAAGGATTTCTTCTCTGAAAATTGAATTTTAGGGGTTGTTGTTGTGGTTTGGTTTTGTAACTAGTATTCTGTTTTTCTTAGCGAGTCAGGCAGTCTTATATTCAGGAATTCATTCAGCGGAGTGTGGTTTGAGTTACTTATTATTTATTCCCAGCCGGATCTAAACACGGTCCTGCTGCTTCTTGGTTTTCCTGTTTATGTGGACAGTGCACACCATAAGCCAGAGGGTTGCACTTTATTTTAAAGTACGTGCACTTTCAATATACTTACCCAAGAAAGTGCGGAGTAATATAAGGTCACTACATGGGTTGAAGTTAGGTTTAGGGGTAGGTTCAGGACTAGTACCTAGTTATCACCCAGTTAGTGTAATTACAGTAAATGTAATTATATATGTACATGCGAAAAAGTTCTGTATAATAAAGTTCTTTCTTTCTTTCTTTTGACCAGGAACTCTCTGTGCTATCATTGGGAAGAAGTACAAGGTTTTGGCGAAGAGGATCTGAACATAACCCTTCAAATTCTTGTGGTTTGGCTGTTCCTTCTTGTGGATCTAGTTTTTACAGGGGCACATTTAGGTCAAGTGGAGGCAGTGGTGGAAAGAGTACTGAAAAAACATACAAGTAAAAGTACTATTAGGTTCCAAAAAAAATGTAGTGTGAGTAGAGTAAAAAAAGTACTTGTCCAAAAAACGACTTGAGTAAGAGTAAAAAAGTAGCTGATTTAAAAGTACTCATGAGTAGTGAGTGAGTACTGATCTTTATACTCCTTATAATAAACAATGTTTATTATCATTACCATTTAAATCATGTTGTTTGAAAAACTGTGCAAAGAATTCAAAAACCTTTAGAAACTCGTACGATAGTTCAGCATCACACACACCATGAGATGGGTTAAATAGAGAAATTAAAAAATACCCAATTTCTCTCCAAAACGGTACCAGTTTTTGTGTTTAAAGAAATGATCTCACTAATATTATCAGTTTACCTCACCTAATGCACTAAAAAAAAAGGCTAAGATAGTGAGCTAACACTAATTACAATGTAGCCTAATTCCATGCCATTAAATATGTTACAATTTAAAAGTAAATGCACATTGTTCTAGAAGGGTAGCATCCTCCCTTACATTTTACACAGCTACATTTACTCAAATTGTAATGCTGATAATATAATTTGTAAGGAAAATTGTGCTTTAAATAGGGAAGTATATCCGGCGAAACTTTTACAAAAGAAACACACACACACAATGCACAATATCTCTTTGTAGTCTCGGAGAAGCTGTCTTATCAGCATCCACAACTACAACAATTGTTTTTGCGCAAGTGCACTCGCTAAATGAAGACGGATTGTATGAAATGGATCAATCAAAAAAGGTTGTTTATTTAACGAGCTGTAGTCGCGCACTGACAGAAATGTAGTTCAAATTAACGCCATGGTTCATAAGGTGCACTGTATACTGAGTGTGTGTGTGTGTGAGTGTGTGAGTGTGTGTGTGTGTGTGTGTGTGTGCGCGCGCGCGCGATGCCCTTAGCCCTGAACAGTAAGAGTTTATGTGCTGAGGTCCCAATATCAGCACATGGTCTCTTACTTGTAGGGAAAAGAGTCTCTATCGACTTCAATCACATTGTTCCAAAGTAAGTATTCACTTTATTTTGGCAAATCAACATTTAATCTTTGAGAACCAAATGAGATTATCATACAAGAGGCAACAATATTTAGACATTTCAAGAGAAAGCGTGAGTAATACAGAAGCTAGAACAAAGAAAATATTTTTTAAATTTATGTTTTGGAAATACTTTTACTTATTATCACCCGGTAAATAATGAAATGTAATGATCAGCCATATATATATATATATATATATGTATATAATAAGGCTTAAAACGCTAGATAACTTTGGCCAAGTTTTGCATCCAGCCCAAGAACAAAATATTTAATATAATTTTTACAGAGTGGCATCATTTAAAATATTTTTTAAAAACAAAATATGGGACATTGTCTTTGGATGTAATTTAATTTTCATGTAAACATTTCTGAATATAATTTCTTTCTATTACTTGCATGACAATTGTAGCCCACAGTTTGTTTTGTGCAACTACAGACTCTCTCCTTCAGAGGGCGACATGTGACTTCTCTTTCTTTAGCATTTGGGCCATATTCTATTGCACACCACTAAAAAATTCTGTAGATCAAAACTCATTTTGACAAGACATCCCTGTAAATTTAGTATATGTTAATTACTCGCTAATTCACAAAGACACCTGTCCTGCTGTCCCAGATGGCACTGGAAACGGTAAAAAAAAAATATGGCTTTCAGCAATTACACATTCAACATATTCTGTCACTCTATCCTAATTAAAACTGCTTCTCCCTGTTCCACAGGAAATTGTCTGGAAAAAAGGGAGCAATCATTGGCTCTTCACATTAGAATGAATCACTTGGCCATCAGGAAAGGAAGTGAATCATCAGTAAAACATTGTATATTCCGGTAAAGTACACGAATCAATGACCACAGAAAACAAATCTGTTTGTATCGAAGTGTTTAATGTCTGTTGTTTTCTATCAGAAATCAAACAGTATCACATGTACAGTTTTGATGCTTTTCAGCAGGCAAAGATCGAGAAAAACAGTCTCTCAATAGAGTTTCAGAAGGAGGGAAAGATAAATAAATAAAGTGAGACTTTGACCTACTTTCCAAAATCAAATTATTCTGTAAGTTCTTCCTAGCAAATCCCTCACCATGTTCATTTTGGTCACGCACATGAAACATAATCAAGCCTGCTAGTTACAATTATGCTTCCAGTTGTCGCTGTAACACCTGCCCCTTGGCGACCATGGCTGTAGACTGTTACCACGTGCCATCGCTACAGTAACAATCTAAAGCCACGGTCACCATGGAGACAGCAGAGGGGGTGTTGGCATGGTAACTGGAAATAGTGCTCTCCTATTGGCTTGTTAGATGAAACGACAAGCCTCCATAGCACAGGACTCCCCCAATACAGGCTCAGATATACGCAACTGTTTGCCGTCACAGCCGAGTATTTCTGATGTATGCGTGCGTGCACATTTTCATAGCCTTTCCTATGAAATCCAACGGAAGTTATACAGATGATAGGCTAAATCGAGCTAGGTCTGGTATTCAAATGCATATTTGTGATGCTGAAGCCAGACTTCAGTAGCCATGACTGTAGACTGTTACTGTACTGTTGGACTCCATAAGCAGTAAGCAGTCTAGAGCCAAGGTCATGAAGTGCTGGCATATTGGCAAAGACTCTCATTACAGCCATGCTGGGCAAGACCTGGAAGAATTCGGCTCACTGAGGGAGACATAGAACCGCTACTGCAAGTAAAGAGAAGCGTTACAAAAACAGAATTTATTAAACACCTAGAATATGTATAAGGTGTATAGATAAAAAAAGTAATACTTTTAATATCATAACTATTCTTTATGCCCATGAATGATGCATTACACGGTTTATTTTATTAGAAGGGCCATGGTTTGCCCAAGCAGAAAATTCTCAGGAACATTGATTTCTAATGAGCACCGCTGCTGGGACAGTGACAGTAGATGCTGGGTTGAACCCCTTTGAAAGTCATTATCAATTATATTTTATTATGCATACAACACCTTATACTCGTTTATTTTAGAGACTGCCCAATGTTAGACTGCTTAATTGTGTTCAGTTTTGAGAAAGGAGGAAGCAGCATTGACAAAACACTAACCGCTGTCCATGGTGCTGAAACACACGTTTACTCTGCTTTATTCAATTGAACCCATTTAATATAGCAGTCCTAGGAAGCATTATGGTTACATGTATGACTGATTAAGTTATTAATTCTAGATTCATTTAAAAATAAATATTTTCCATAGCACTACACTTCAAACTATACAGTTCACCCTAAAATGAAAAGAAGTTAGGGAGAATATAATGACCGGACAACCTCAGTCACCACTCACTTTCATAGCATATTTGTACATACAAATACAGTGAATGCTGACTGATATTGTACCAAACATCTCCTTTTGATTGAAAAAAATAATCAAAATAAGGATGAGTGAAGAATTATCATAATAATCATTTTTGTATGCACTGTTCCTTTAAGAGTTAAAATACATTTTGTGTACTTGTTTCAGCTACTCAAAATATTAGTCATTAGTGTCGTTGCCTGAGCTAATTAAATTGTTCAGTCATTAATTTACAAAGAATAAATAAGGTGTATTCCTTGAAAACGGATGCCCACTCCCTTCTTTAACACTTCCGCGAAAAATAAAAGGTTTGTGCTGCAGTCATTTGTGTGTGTGTGTGTGTGTGTGTGTGTGTGTGTGTGTGTGTGTGTGTGTGTGTGTGTGTGTGTGTGTGTGTGTGTGTGTGTGTGTGTGTGTGTGTGTGTGTGTGTGTGTGTGTGTGTGTGTGTGTGTGTGTGTGTGTGTGTGTCTGAGCGCGCGCTGTCTCTTTAAAGGGTTACAGTAGGTGACTACGAATCATCTGCAAAGTGCGCAAGAGTGACGCAGACCTGACTTCAACGCCTGAATACACGTCACAGAATCTGTGTAGAAAAAAAGGTGAGTGGAAACATTAGGTAGGAAGGAAATGCATAGCATTCAGTTAAGAAGAGAGGGAGGAGGCAGGTAAAACAAAACAAAAAAACGACTGCTGAATAGAAAGGCAAAAAATATGGTTAGTGGAGGTACGAGGGCATCAACCGGAAAGAAGCGGGGGGGGGGGGGGGGTTGCCACGTCCAGTTATTATAAGCGACTTTGTGCTTGTTTTTTTAAGGTTTAGAATAGGTACAATCGCGAATTTGAGCTTGACTGCGTTATTTAGTGTAAAGTGAGTCTCCAGTTCTGTAAATGATGAGGCTGGGGGAATGTTTCCGCTCCTGTTCAGATAAATGGCAGGGAAAATAGTTCTTATCCTACAAAAGAGCGTTTTTATCCCGATGTTTAATATATGGAATAATTGCCATGCTATTTAAATGTTGTTGTTTTTGTTTTATCAAGATCTGGCAACACTGCGCGAGGCGACAACAGTTCATCTCTACCGGAAATCTCCCGGTGTCACACATTCACGAGAGAGTTTACAGCGAAGATTCGGGTGGTACTATTGTAGC
This sequence comes from Siphateles boraxobius, assembly GCF_051911475.1. Classification (NCBI taxonomy): domain Eukaryota; kingdom Metazoa; phylum Chordata; class Actinopteri; order Cypriniformes; family Leuciscidae; genus Siphateles; species Siphateles boraxobius. The sequence continues at coordinate 6,613,006 of NW_027508866.1, forward strand.
CTACATTTAGATGACTTAAAGCAAAATTCAACTATAGACTTGTTCACTAAATACATATTCATTTCAGAAATGTATAGCCTATAGCATTTTAACCTATGTTTGTCATTCCCGAATAGTCAATATGCTAATTAAGCTTATGAATAATAAATCACAGCTTCGCAAATTCATTTTCTACGATAAAAAGTTAATTTAAAAAACAGATTCTTTAATTTAACTTGTGAACGCAACCATTTTCAGCAGCACCTGCATTGTCCATTACTGTTGCCTTTAAAGTGTCTTCATGCTGCCCACGTGCGAAAAAAGTGAGTCACACTGCAGTAAGTTTCAGGTCGTCTGCAATATGCCGTACATCTTTTAATAATCACGCATAAAAATATTACCTGAGGGGGGAAAAAAACTTCTAAGACTTGTATTTGGTAACCTTCGGGTAATTATATTAATTAACTTCCTGGCTGCATGTCACCGTGCCATTTTCAACCAAACAGTGTCAAATCACACTTACCTTGAAATATAGGAGTCCTTGTCAAAAATGCAGTCGAATATATGACGGCTGTCCGTTTTCTAGCACCTTGCCTATGAGATGTTGGCCCTCCAGTAGGATGGCACGGTGTACTGCGTAATGAGAAGTTCTTTCTCGCCTGAGAAACAGTGTCTCCATATCGACCACTGTCTACACTCGTCACGCTCGTCTCGTCTTCTTTTTCCTGGTAGAAACAAGCAGATCTCAAGCGCTTTTCCAACTACCGTGCGGTTTTTATAGAGATCTTGTAGTACTAGTAAGCTGGAGGGAGGGGGAACTCATTCACTAAAAAGCATCACCTACTCAACTACGCGCGTGCACTACGTCATTGACGGAATTTTGTCAACGGGGCTGCTATTTATAAAGACCAAGTAGAGTTCGGATTCTCACAGTTAAACGAGCACAGAACGATTATATATAGACTGTGTATGCTTGTTCCTGCTTCTAAACCTGCTAGTTAAAATCTCAAGACTGAAAATGTGGCTAAATACGTTCAGGTTCAACAAATGATGATTAAATTGATCATTCACCCAAGAATGAAATTTGTCATAATTTACTCGCCCTCATGGTGTTTCAAGTTTCTTTCTTCTAATGAACACAAAAGAAGATATTTTAAGGAATGTTGGTATTCAAACAGTTGATTATAGCCATTGACTTCCATAGTATTTTTGTTCTTACTATGGAAGTCAATGGCTACCGTCAACTGTCTGGTTACCAACTTTCTTCAAAATATCTTCTTTTGTGTACAACATAAGAAAGAAACGCATACAGCATGAGGGTGAGTAAATGATGACAGATATTCCATTTTGGGGTGAACTGTCCCTTTAAATGCTGGTTTTGATGTAAGGGAGACCAGGAAAGGTTTTAACACCACTTGTTTGAGTACAAGTATAAGATTTTTAAAAGCCCTATAATTTCACTTCTGTCTTATAAATTGAGATGTTAATGGATGTAAAAGGACATAACTATCCTGAATCATCAGATTCTAGTTTAAATCAATATAACATCCACACAACCTTTTAGTATAATTTCAGATGTAAATGGATGTTAAATGACAAACTATCATCTGAATAATCAGGTTCTCCTTAAAACCAATATATAACATCCACAGAACCTTTTCACCTATTGGCTAGAAATATCATGACTGTCGAGGGTTGTAACACTTCCCAATGTACTTACTTTACCCAAGATTGCACAAAATGTTACATTGTATATAGGCCACAATTACCAAAATTATGGCAAGTCTGTTATGTTTTAGATTTGTAAGTCTTTATGTATTTGTTTTACTTGTGTCTCAGTTTATTTGATCTTTTGAATAAAACATTTTAAAATCAATGGAAGGGTGGAATTATAATTATTTTGAACTTGTAAATTTGATGTTGGCTATATTAAATGCATCCACACATTTTAAAATGTTTAAGTGTTACACCCAACCAGTAGTGGACAAGTAGTCTTGTCATTAATTTACCATTTAAGGACAACTATAGACCTTATTTGAGATATATGGAAATATTAAAGTTTGGAACACTTGGCACAAAAACAGATAAATTACAGACATAACATTCTATATATCCTTAACATGTGTTAACAACATGTGTTCTTTAATTGTTTCTTCCCTAAATTAATACTGTAAAATGAATACATTGTTAGCTAACTGCGCGATATGTACATTTCTGAAGTGCATAACTTGGACAATGTCACCTCTGATAACAGATCACTCTAAATTCTAATGTAGACACATGCATTTCTGTAAAGCTGGTATGAAAAGATATATTAAACTGCTACATACATGTGAATTGAATTAAACATAAAGCAACCCTCAACCCTAGAGCAGATTGAACAAAAACATATATGTAATGTCAGTTTACGTGTCTTTTTACTTTATATATATAGGCCTACTGTACAATTCGTGTACTTTATTTAAAATAAAATGTAACTTATATATATTTATATTTATTATCCTGCTTAAGCGCGTGAGTCGTGATTCCTTGCGCGCCTTTCACCCTTTGTCTACCACAGTAGCGTTTCAGTGCGGAGACTGCGGACGTCTTCCTTTTTTCCTGCAAGAACGGAACATCACATTCTTATTTCTTATGTTTGATGCGGCAAAGACGTCGACAACAATTCTGCTGTTGTAATTAAGTGATTTCGATCATATAGCGCGCGCAAAATGTTGACAAGCTCTCTGCGGATCGCGTCGCTGAATCATCCTCGAGTGCGTTTCGCGTTCAGATATTCAGACAGACGTCAATGGGAAGCAGTCATAGCAGCAGAGGATTGATCAGCCTTTTGAAATCAATACAAGTGTAACTCGATTCGAAGTCTCTAAGTGCGCCGAGAGCACGCAAATGCGTACAACCGGTAGTCTACGTCCTCATGACCAATTCTGGATGGTGATTTGGGGAACCCTGAGACGTAACGCATGTGTCAGACGGGTAGCTCGTATTCTCCCTCCAGAACCGAACGTGGGATGATCAAGACAGCGGAATACACCGCGTGCCCCCGCAAAGGGTACATCCCTGAGGAAGTTTGCTGCTTTTCTAACTTTCGCTATGCTCATATCAACTTACTTAGAATGTTATAGCATGAAGATATTATTTAAACAAGGATGACTTGTTTTATCGCACTATCACATAAAGAACGTGTGATATGCTTGCCTCGGCGACTTATATTGTTTTAATAAATTAAGCAGACCCTTAACCATTTTGCTTGGTTAGATTTAGACATTATTTGGCCAATTTATAAACCTTTTTTACTAGCAAGAACCAAACAAGTAAAGATATATCTTTGATATATGAATTTTCACAGCTATAAAAAAAAATTTATTTAACATTTCCACTGACATTGCCGAGTAAAATATATGCATTTTTTTATATTGACCGTATGTGCTGCAGACAGAGGGGCATATTGGCACACTTATGGGGTAAGTAGTCACGATGAACACCTTTGGTATATCCGGTTAAGGTGATTTCACCAAGTGCAACATCTTTGTTGATCCTGGAACAATTAACATTCCAATCAAGTTTACCGTTTATGTCAAGTTAATGCTTAGGCAGTGTTATTCATCTCTCATTTCCCTCTGTGTAACTTCAACATCATGGAATGAAGTCATTTTAAGTGACCCAATTTAGTAGTCTCTGCATTTTATATGGCTCCCTGACATGATTCAGGTACTCGATTTCATATATTCATTCATCCAATTAAATTTCATATATTTTAGTGTCACACAACTGAATTATAAGACTGAATTACCTAGTTAACAAACTATTAGCTAGCAATATCGCAAATTAGCATCTTAAATGTTAATCAAATGCTCCTTCAGCAAAGCAGTTATGAAATTAGCTGTATCAGTCCACAGCCTATGTTCCACTCGTCTCCACAATGGTTACACAATTGAACTGATATAAATATGAAAACTTGCTCCAATGTGGCATTCATTAAAAATGATCTTGTCCTGAGAACACAGTCATTATATTGTTGACTCTAGTCTGAATGTATAATACAATTTTATTGTGTACCCTTGTTTATGCAAAATTATCTTAAATATGATATTGTAATGTTAGCTTGGAGGACAGAATTCTCAAAAGTATAATAATTATTTGAACTAGGTTTTTGAAAACAAACCAACTAAAACAAAAAGACAATTGAATTGAATTGGACTTTTGCCATAAGCCAGTGCAGTACTCAAACATTTGTTAGCTCTGTGGTTTTGGAGATCTGTTTGTTTAATAAAACATGAATCTAGTTATTTTACAGAACCTTTTCTGAACTTCAACAGGGCATCTTGGGTGAACACGTGTCTTCCTTTCTGAATTCAGAGTGAAACACACACATCACGGATCGCAGGAAGCTCACAGAGTGACACACACACACACACACATCACGGATCGCAGGAAGCTCAATGCCGGATTCAATTTCTTTTTATTTCAGAGCCGAGGACAGAAAATAACTCTCTTAGCCGCTGAGTGGGAAGAGTCTTTGGGAGGCTGCGTTTACTTCCGCTTCTATTTTCAGAGGCCCATCTCCCCATCAGAGCTCATTTTTTGTCATCGCTGCCTACTCTTTGCATCCCTCCATCTTTTGCTTAGTTGATTTGTATTTGTTTATGACTTTCCTCCAGCTGTGAGAAGTTTTTTTGGACTGTACGCCGTAGACTCCCTCCGATAGCACGCGATCGGTTTCTAGAATATCCTGACCTCCAAGTGACCTTGTTTTTTAAAACATACAGATGTAGGGTTATTGGAGATCAAGATGAAAATGTATGCATGCACGATTTCAAAGAAAATTTTGACATATTTGTGGGCACATATTTTGCAATGCACTGTTCGTTAAAAATAACAAGAAGAGCTGCTGAATTTTGTTATCTCCTCTCTCTCTCTTGATCTCTATTTCGTTGTCACTTCCGCCCACCCTTCTCATCCTGCTCTCTTCCTCCCTCTCCAATGTAATCGCCCCCACAGAAACTGTCACCTCCCTCCCTCTCTCCCTTTTCTCTCTCTGCTTCTCGCATCTCTCCACGTTGTCACTGTATTGTTTCACTCCCCGCGTTTGCAGATGTTCCTCAGTTTGCTAGTGACGCCGATAATGATATCAGAATTTTCCGAAGAATGATTCAAAAGGCGAGACTTGATGTCTGGAGACAGTAACTGCTCCCTCTATCTCTGTCTCCTTTCTCACTTTCTTTGTTTGTGTGTCTCTCTCTCTGTATTCACCGCACAATATGCACTCAGATACAAAAAAATCCCTCCCTTATCCTCTGCCTCCCTTCTCTTTCACCCCCTCCCACCCACCAAGTCTCTCTCTCTCTCTCTCTCTCTCTCTCTCTCTCTGACTCATGCAGAAATCCCTGCATGCCTGAGCCCAGTTTGTGTTTTCACTCTCTGATTGCAAGGCTGACTTGCATCTAATGAGGTTTGCCAGAGAGAGCGAGTGAAAAAGAAGAATGAGCAAGAGGCAAGTGGGTTCTGATTGGTAAAACCCCCTCCACCCACGCGTTAATTTACACACACACACACACACACACACACACACATTTCTATTCCACCTACCACACCCACCCGTATCGCCCAGCACATCCACACACTCTCTCTGACACAAGTTCATTCATTATACATCAAAAGAACAAATCTGAACCGCTGTGATTCCACAGTGTGACCCGTAACTGTCGACAGTTATATTCCTTTAACAAGATACACATTAAAACCCTGCACTATATGTGAGAGTGAAATCTTGTGTGCGTCATCCACATTGCAGTCGGTGACAGAAGAACACATTACAGTAGTATACAGTATACGTAATGTGCAGAAACACAGTAAAACTGTTCACTGTAAAAAGTGAAGTTGATTTGCTTTACCGGATCTGAACCTTAAAAGTGACATTCATAGTGTAAAATATTGTAGTTAGGTTGTTTTATTCATGGGAAGTAATGTGTGCAAATAATATAGAGCACATTATAAATCACTATGTACATAATTTTGTACAATCCCCTTATAGACAAAATATACACATTAAACACTGAACAAGAACTAAAAAATAAATGTTTCCTAAAAGGGGGTTCTCTAACCATTTTTGGTTCCACAAAGAACCTTTTGGTGATCAATTCTTAAAAGAACCATTTTTTCTTTGCATAAAGAACTGTACAATGGAAAGGTTCTATGAATATTAGTTCCTCAGGTTCAATAGTTCTTTATGAATATTAGACCTGCTCTAAGTTCTTCATGTGATAGCAATAAAGAACCTTTATTTTTAAGAGTGTATAAACATATTGTGACAGAATGCAATATTAACAGTAGGGTTCAAAACTCAATGTTTACATAAACCTGGAAATTAACTCCAGCCCCCCCAATAAATATATAAATAAATAAACGATGACATAAAATAAATATGATTTGATTAAATATGTATTGAATTGAGACTATTTCTGGATTTTCTAACTTTCGCTAAAGTACAAGATGCTTTTTTGATTATTCTCAAATCATGGTAAATTTACACATACTTGCAAACTGCAAATTAAAGCAGAAGAGGAGTCATATCATAGAGCAAGAAACAATGAATATATATATAATTAGTGAAAATTAGGTCTCATACTTTTACCACATGTACATATATTTTGAATAATTGATTTCTTAACCGAGAGCTGAATTCATTTATATTTAAGTTTTATAAAGTTGTTTCCTCCTCATTTGGTACATATTTGAGTACTTTGTAAATTAAACAGACTTCCTCAGACCTTTGCTTCATGGGAAGTCCAGCATTTCTCTCTCTCTTTCTCTCACTCTCCTCTTCTGTTCTTCTTCCTCCCTAGAGCTGTTATTGTGAATTAAACATTAAAAAGCTTTCAGAGGCTTGAGGTTATTGGCATACATACGTCACAGGTTCTATACCCTCTCGATTTCAAACGATGTGTTTTTCCAACCCCTCTGCCTCGTTTTCCTCTTCCTCCTGGTTCTTCTCACTGCATTATCTCTGCATTGCTCATTGTTCTTTCTGCACCTTCTCCACATCTTCATTTAATTCTCTCATATTAATCACGGTCTCTTTCCCCATGTGTCACCTGGACCACTCATCCCTCCTTTCACCATCATCCACCTCTTCTCTCATTACTTTTAAAAAGTTGGCTTCAGCCGATCACCCACCACCCTTATACATCCCAAGAGAGAGCGGGGGAGAGAACAGGAGTGTGTGTGAGAGAGGGAGAGGGATGGATAAATGAGGGGGCAGGAAAAACCCCCTGGTGTTGTGAATTCACCTGCAGAAAACTCCCTGCCTTTCCCACCTCCGCTCTGCTCATCTGTATTCTGAGTCTCTCTCTCTCTCTCTCTCTCTCCCTCCTCCCGCCTCAATATCCCGTCTCCCTCCTCCTCCCTCGCCTCTTTCCCTCAGTATTGCTTTACCTGCAGCATAGTGCAGCAATGAAACATCAGTGTTCCTTTACAATTGATCCTTGTTCAAATGCACCATGAGTGTATCAAATTTAAATATATTGAGGTATATTCATATTTTTAATTACAATTTATACAAGTGCTATGGTATTACATTTTTTAAACATGGCAGCATTGCAATACAATATTTCCTCGCATCGTAATAATATCATGTTTTTAAACATGTTAATGAATTGGTATTCTTTTTGGATACCCTGCAAATTCCATTCATGGTATATACATATGGCAGTCGAGCACCAACGTATATACAGAGGTGTAACGTCCAGGTTCAGAAAGTAAAAATCCTCCTCAGTATTTTGTTCCAATCACCTGGATATGCTAATTAGCACAGTTTTTCAGCCAGGAGGATAAACTAATTAGTGAAATCAGCTGGATGAGTATATATTAAAGTACCAGCACAGTACTTTTTTTAAAGAAATTCACCATAAAAAGAGTGCTACAGCGTTATATGCGATAGCTTTAATGTCTGATTTATAGTGACTTGAAGTTAAAAATATATATATTTTAAAACAATTGGCATGCACAACTTGGAATGTTTTAGAGACATTGCATATGAGTAAACATTTCTTCAGATGAAAACACACACCTTAAATTGACATCTGACTGACTTGTGATATCAGGGAGGTGTTACATCCTGTGGAGTTGACAGGAAGCACTTCCATAAATGAGGAATTCAGACAAAATGTGAATAGGCTCCTGTCCCTTTAAATGCCTGGCTGATTCCATGTTGCTAGGGAAATAGAGATGTTTACTCCAACATCAGTGTGAGCTGGCTGACTCTCCTGTGTCCTTCCACGTTTTCTCTCTCTCTCTCTCTCTCTCTCTCTCTCTCTCTCTCTCTCTCTCTCTCTCTCTCTCTTCCATTCTCTTTGTGCATTTTTTTTCTTATGATGGTGTTTTTCCCTCCGACTTGACTCACAGAAAAGGACAATTTAGTTTTCAATAAACTAATTAATTATCGTATTAGTGATGCATGCATGTGCAGTTGCAGAATTGTCATGTGACTGTCAGATATGAGTAAGATGACCAAAGTGATAAAAAGAAAACTGACTTCATGAACCACATTTTAATGAGGTTGTTCAGCCATACTCGCTCTCTCTGCCTCAACAAGTTTATTTCTGACTTCCAACAAGATTTTTTTTTTTTTACTTTTTAAAGTGTGTGATATATTTAGAGGTTTTATATCTGCAGTAAAGCATCTGCAAATTCAAGTCGAGCAGAAGAGAAATAAAAGACAAAACTATGCAGAGAAATTTCTAATGAACGTCCTTCGGGTTGCTCTTGAAAATGTAACAACACTGACACCTTTGGCCATTTGGAAGAACTGCACTTCACATTGGTCACAAATACCATACATTGAGAAGCACAAAACAACTCATTTCTTATACAACGGAGGGCTATATGTACTATCAATTTAGAATTTTTGCATGTTCAGTGATTTTTTTCCCTTAATTTGCCATGAAATTCCCTTACTTTTCTCCATTTGCACACACATGAACGAACACACAACCACAAAGCACATGACTCACAAGGATGACTCATAGTACCCACCTCTCTGTTCTCACTGAACCCTGTCATCCCTTGAGAGAGAGAGAGAAGAGAGGGAGGGGGGGGGGGGGATTGATGGCTGACAGAGAGAAATTTCATTAATTTCAATAATTTGCCAGGACTTGATGATTTGTCAGGACTTGATGATTTGTCAGGACTTGATGGCTGAACCAATTTGTTGCTGGTTGTGATGTGTTTCCAACTTTTTAGTTTTTGTAAATTGATTTATTATGCACTTAGGATGGAGCTATTCTCTTTCAAGTGAAAACAAAATCTTAAAAATTAAAATCCACAGAGGAGTGTCATGCTAGTTTGGATTTTTCCTCAGACACTCAAAATAATGTACCATATCCTGACAATTCATGTAATTAACATAAGCAGAAGTAATGCTTACACTCTAAGCAGTAAGCAGGCTAATTAAAGTCAAGTGGAGAGCCATTTTTAGCTGTTAATGCATTTTAGAATTTGTAAGAAAAAACTATTAAATGCAAAAATATAAAATGCACATACACAGACATACGTCAAAATATTACTGTAATTTTCATTTAATGTAGCCTATATGATTTGTCAAGCCAAGGTACACTGCCTTTTTATTCGTTATTTTAATATTCGTCTCTCTCTCTCTCTCTCTCTCTCTCTCTCTCTCTCTCTCTCTCTCTCTCTCTCTCTCTCTCTCTCTCTCTCTCTCTCTCTCTCTCTCTCTCTCTCTCTCTCTCTCTCTCTCTCTCTCTCTCTTGTGTGTGTGTAGTCAAGGCAAACCACTCCGCATTATGACGGGATGGTCTTAATTTTTAAACGCGTTTTGGTTGTATGGCTTTTTGGCCCTACCGAGTTGCCGTGTGTTTGTGTTTGTTTCTGACGAAAATGGCGGACGAGTTGGATAGAGTACGAATTTCAGCCGCGGAGCTACGAGCAGAAACGTCGAATTTCACAACACACGGCGACAGTATAAAAGGTCAGGGGCTCTATCCATGTTTATAACAATGTAAGAAAGGGAGTAGTCGAAGACAAGCCATATTTTGACAAGTCACGTCAAACTTAGGGTTCAGTTTGCTAATAGCTAGCTAGCATAACAGTTAACAACGGTCGCCACTCATGTAGGTTGAACGGCGCTTGTTTTGAAAAAAAAAACATTCAACATATTTTTCCGGGTTTTCTTGCATAATTACATCGTATAGACCCTGCTGTGTCGCTTAGCATAAACCACCTAAATTAGAAATAATCTTTTCCATTTGTTTAAAGAAGTAAGTGTAATGCTAACTATTATATTCTGGCTATTGAAGGCGGCAACTTCTTAAATTATATATTTATTTAAAATGGAAAGTTTATAAATAAGATGGTATCCAACCCCAACTCTTTAACTTTATATTATAACTTTATTACTGCTGTCTATGTATATGTAGTAAACGTATTGTTAGTTAAGCGTGTTACAGTGGATGTGCAACAGGTTATTTTCCTCGGGTGCCGTAGTAACAGCAATTTAGTCTTGATTTTGTTGACCAACAAATGTATTATATGTTGCTATTTATTTATGTCTCCTATAATGTAGTCGATCACACATTTCCTAAACAATGGCTAAATAAAAAAATAAAAACTGTAATGACTTCAGGGGACCGGATCCCACTAAGGGGCCTCGAGATGACTTACAATGATTTAAAATGAGCCAAAACTCATTTTAAAACTAAATATCAAGATCATTCTTATTTTAATCCATTTTGTTTTTTCTTTAAAGAATCAGGATTTCTACGATATGAGTTCTAATTAAACAAATTCTAGAAATTTCTGAGTACCCAGAAAAGCCCTAAATAAATGTAAAAAAATATTATTATTATGCAATCTCATAATACCTTGGGCATTCTTAATTAATTTTTTTAGTTAACCCAAGCTCTAAAATGTTTTATCGGGTAGAAATTTTATAAATATAAATTTAATTAATAAAGAAGAGGTAAAACATGAAACACTGGGTAAGTCAGCCTTCGAAAATTGTAATTGACAATGTGAGGCTTCGTAATCAAAAGGGCTAAGAACCACTTCCCTAATGTACTCTTTAGCCAATAAAATATATTTTTTCTGTTTTTGTCATCTGTTTCTCAGAATTGCAAGAGGAGGGTAAGAAACAACGGCAACGAGATAGTAAACGTCCAGACCTGCAGTTGTACAAACCTGGTTCTGGCCATCCACGCAAACATAAGGACAGCTCAGAAGGAGCTGGCTCATACCCTGTGCACCCATCAGAAGATTGTGGTTTTGGTAATGACACCAAAATGCCTGACAGCTCACCTAACAGTCCTGGATGCTCTCACGTCCCTGGTATAGACAGTGGAGACTTTCCAAATGATGGTCAGCCTGAAAAGAATCATAACACTAAAGGACACGTTGGTGGCAAGAACCACCTACTTGTGTTACAAGATGGTAATGCTGTTAAAAGCATTGAAGGTGCTGGTACGCCAAGGTCTCCAAAGCAGTCACGAAAGATGCGAAAGCCAGACCGTGAGATATATCAGCCAGGAGGGCGAAGGTCTCAAGGAAACAAAGAGACCGGGGCGAGCAAAGAATTAGATGGGGATCGAAGACAAGAGGAAGAAGTGGATGGGAAATATGTTGAATCACTTACAAAGGGTGAGAAAGAGGAAAAGCGTAGAAACAGGCGTGGGAAAGATGGCAGGAAAAAGCAAGAGTCCAAAGGAAGTGCAGACTCCCCCTCTGCAAACAAAAATGAGAATAATGTCGAGAATATCACTAGTAACATCAGCAAACTCCAAGTGGAGTCTGAGGAAGGTAGAGATGGAGGTGGGCAGGATGGTGCAAACCGGAGAAAACATAGTGGTGAAGGACGAAGAAGCCAAGCAGGTGAAGAGAATGGAGAAGTCGGAGAAGACAAAAAAAAGGAGAGGGGTAATGGGAAATCCAAAGCAGGAAGGGAGAAAGGTAACAACCAGGTCTTTGTCAAAAAAGAGGAAGGGGAGGGAGGAGGGAAAGGTACAGAGGCAGCTCAGCCTGAAGGAAAAAGGCAGAGGAATGTTGGCGCAAAGGAGGTGAGCCATAACCAGAACATGAACCGTGAAAAACAAACAGGGAACAGGCCGAAAGAGAGAGGGAAACCATGTGACAGAACGGATTCAAACCGAGTCAACGCTGCCTCAAAGCGATACTCTCAGTCAGACATCCGACGACCTCGAAACCGCACGTACAGTACGAGTTCGGCCAGTAGCGGGACCAGTATGGACGGTCTGGCTGAAGCAGAGAGACTTAGAGGAGAGGGTCGGCAGTTATCAGCTCGCACTGTGGAGAGGACCACTGGACAGAGGGAGTTCGTCCGAGGGAGCCTGGCCCGCCCAAGGAGACGGATGGCCCGGACCTTGTCCTCCACAGATTCGCTGGAGGAAAATGAGGCGTGGGAGCGAGAAGATAGACGAGGCAGAGTTGCTGATGAAGCCAAGAGCACCCACAGGGGTCCTGAAGGGGGCGGAAGAGGCCAAAGAGCGCCTGCGCCTTGTGGTCGAGGAGGAATTTTGAGAGTTTCTTTGGACAAGCATTCAAGTGAAGAGCAAGCGAGTCGAAAAAACCCTAGAGGTCGTGGGAGGGGAATCCTAGTGCTTCCTGCCCACACGGATCTAACTTTAACCCCTGAGCCTGGGCCTCAGCTTCGAGGAATGAGAGGAGGAATGGGTCTGGGCCGAGGAAGAGGCGGCCGTGGAGGAGGGGCAAGACGACTTTGGGACCCGAATAACCCGGATAAGAAACCAGCGCTGGTGTCAAGCCAACAGTCCAAGCATGCATCTCTCCCGCAGGCTTTGTACTTGCAGCAGGGTGGATGCGGGCCGTTGCATTTCCTGGATACTGATGACGAGACTGCAGGAAGTCCTCCTGTCCGCCAGGGAGAGTATTTTCAAAACCAGCAAGCTGCTGCGATGGCTTACTACAAATTCCAGAATTCCGACAATCCATACTGTTATCCGTTACCAGCCAATTCCCCAAACACCCCGCCACGCTATCCATACCCTTATCACATTCCCTACCAAATTCCTGGTTCTAATGGGATCTATCCCACCTCTGCTATGCCACCTTATTATGGACCCTATGCGCAAGGTGGGCCAGGTTATCCCACTCCAGCGGGATCTAGTCTCACTCCAGAAGAGGCAGAGGTGCAGACCAGAGGAGAGCTGGGAAAAATGCTTCGGCTGGCTGACAGTCAGGAACTCCAACTCAGTAACCTGCTGTCCCGGGAAAGACTGAGCCCAGAGGGACTGGAGAGAATGGCCCAGCTCAGGTGTGTATTGAAAGTAAAACATGGGAATTTTAAATAGGAAAACATGGGATTTGTTGTATTAGAGTTCTACAATTCTACATTTTATGTCATTGTCTCATAATGGATATTATACCAGCCTGGTTGAATTTTTCCTTTCATTTTTTTTCTGATGTTTATCCAGGGCTGAACTCCTGACGTTATACGAGCGGGTGATTTTGACAGACATAGAGTTCTCCGACTCTCAAAACCTAGATCAGGCCCTGTGGAAAAATGTGTTTTACCAGGTGATAGAGAGGTTTAGGCAGCTTCTGAAAGACCAGACCTCAGACACTGCCTCACAGATCAAAACCATGCTGATGACCATTCTGGAAGAGGTAGATATGCACAAAGTTGTCTATATCCCCCTTATGAAAGTCCTTGTCATTGTCTAATTTTTTTTCTCCCTGATATCAAATTTACACTACCATTAAAAAGTTTGGAGTCAGTAAGATTTCCATTTTTCTTTTTTTTTTCTTTTTTTTTAGCAAGGATGCATTAAATTGATCAAAGAGACAGTAAAGACATTTATAATGTTTAAAACAAAACTTCTGAACTGTCCACAAAAACATCAAGCAGCAAAAATGTTTTCCACATTGATGATAATAAGAAATGTTTCTTGAGCAGCAAATCAGAATATTAGAATGATTTTTGAAGGATCATGTGACACTGAAGACTGGATTAATGATGCTGAAAATTCAGCTTTACCATCACAGGAATAAATTACATCTTAAAATATATTATAATAGAAAACAATTAATATTTCACAATATTGCTGTTTGTATGATGTTTTGATCAAATACAATAAATGCAGCCTTGATGAGCATATATGACTTTTGAATTAAAAAAAAAATTATTATCAATCCCAAACTTTTAAATGGTAGTGTGTAAATCATTTAGCAGATGTTCTTATCCAGAGTGACTTTCAAAAGTGCTTATGTGCTTCACATTCAGGATGATTTAATATTCACTTGTTCTATTCTCTCTGGAATAAAATTGTGAATTATTTTGTTAAAAAAAAAAAAAATAACGTTTTGTATTTTATTTTATATTGCATCACTCTCTCAGCAATACAATAATCCATTTGTGACCGAAAGTGAAGATGCAATGTTTATTTTTTGCTCTAGGGGGCAGTATTCTTTGATTCACTTCTACAGAAGTTGCAGACAGTGTTTCAGTTCAAGCTGGAGGACTATATGGACTGCATGGCTATACGAGCAAGACCTCTACGCAAGACGGTACACAAATACTATAAATTACTTAGGAATATCGGCCCAGCTGTTTCCTTGTCTTAAGGGGTTTGCTATAGCAGGCTATATGCCTTTTATAGTTTGTTCTACTATTGTTGAATAGAAATTTATGCAAAATCACATTTAAGGAGTGTGAATTCACTTTACCTTGTTTCAGGTCAAGTATGCTCTGATCAGTGCCCAGCGCTGCATGATCTGTCAGGGCGATATCGCACGATATCGTGAACAGGCTAGTGACTCTGCTAACTATGGGAAGGCCCGCAGGTAAGTCTGTCATGGCTACATTAAACTTAAAATTATGAGTCACAACCAAAGATGTATTTATACTATAGTACAATATTTTGATATACATGTGCTTCTGTTTATATCATGATATATTGAGTGATGATAAATTGAATTAGTGCAACATAAATCATTTCTTTTTTTCCCTTCATTTACTTATGGGAAGTCATTGGTTAAGTTGTTGCGTTTTCACATTTCAATGTTGACAATTTGTCTTTTCTCTTGTTCAGTTGGTATCTAAAAGCTCAGCAGATTGCTCCGAAAAACGGACGACCCTACAACCAGCTGGCCCTTCTAGCAGTGTACACGGTGAGACCACCCGCATAACATTAGACAGTGTGTTAAAATACGTAAATTAACGTTTTATATAATTATATCAATACATATAAATATAAATGTATTTGCACTTTTATTTAAAAATTATTTTAAATATTTAAAACAAAAATTGCCCGTTGAATCAGTCTCAGATTGGCAAAAAAGTTGTAGGCTTGTCAGTTTTAAACCATTTTTTTCTACTTCAATAATTGCTTGTATGTTATTGGCTTAAATGACTATTATTAACATGAAAGTTAAACTAATTTATTCTCCTCCCATCTCTCTTTTAGAAGCGAAAGCTGGATGCTGTATACTATTACATGCGTAGTCTAGCTGCTAGTAACCCGATCCTCACAGCCAAGGAGAGCCTAATGAGTCTGTTTGAGGAAGCCAAGCGCAAGGTAGGCATGTTAACATCACTCTTCCAATAGAATCAAACTTTTTGTTTCTGACCGTCATATTTGTTAATCTCTTCAAACCTAGGCTGACCAGATTGAACGTAGACGAAAGCAGGATTCAGATGGAGGTACCCATGGTTCCAGAGGTCATGTGGGTGGGCGTCGTGGCGAGGACGCCTCCCGTGTGGAGATTTGGATACGTCCGAGTGGGAATCCGGGCACTTCTCGTCCAACAGGCAGTGAATCTGGAAAGGACTCTGAGCAGGATGGAGAGCTTGGAACTTTGAGTGCCAGTGATGTGAGTGCTTCTGAAAACATAGTGTAATTTGTGCTAGGTTACTTTGATCACAAAACAATCTGAGGTTATTTTATACTAACATAGGGCCGCAATGTTTAGATTGCTGTCACTGCCCTAATCTTTCAATGATCTCTTAAGTTTCAGAAAAATGACCAATTAAAATTCCACCGTTGCCAATACATGTGCTGACAAATAGATACAATTTTTATATATTTTTAAAAACAACGTTTATTAAGAAAGATTCAGACTAGCAGCCTGTTGCAAGAAATATTCCTCTGAGGCACACAAATGTTTTCACAAATGTTTCAGAAAACGGACATAAACAGAGGCAGACGCACGCAACGACACACGTACAAACACCCGTGCACATTAGAGGCAAAGAGGGCATGTCAAGTTGTTTATCAGTTGCACAGGATGAGGCTGATGAGTCACCCATCAGTGGCAAAAAAGGGCGTCATAGTCCATAGTCCTTTTTTATAACTACAGTGAACAATCTCTGTAATTTCATCCATTTTAGCTGAAGGTAAATTACGCATTTACTTATATTTTTCTGTCCTTTTCTTTACAGCTCAATAAGAGGTTTATTTTGAGTTTCCTATACACTCATGGAAAGCTCTTCACTAAAGTAGGGTAAGTCTTAATGTCGACAGATTCAGTGTAAACAGTTTTTAGACTGTGTTGTTTTGCTTTTAAATTGACTTTTGACTTTGAAGGTCATCTCAGTCCAATCATATTGAGATTTCAGAGTGCTGATTTTTGAAGAGAACCTAGATTTTGTATAATTTGCAACGGTTCCTGATAGGAACTTTTTTGGATCGCAACAAGTTCATCTGTATCTACAGCATTGACTATAAAGCATATTTGATTGGAAGTTCCTGCCTTAAATTATTTTAGGCAACTGTTTTATTCAGAATTTTTTTAATGGACATTTTTAAAAAGACTTGTCCTGGAAAAATGTTAAATTTTCAAATATTCATTAATGCTTTAATTTTGCCATAAAAAAGCCTTTGCTGCTGATATAATAATAAATAAATAAAATATCTACAGAATCTCTGACATGCCAGTAATTACCACAGAAATTCATAAATTTTTTTCTGGTATATTCATTTGCATAATGTGTCGTGTTTGGTCCTCAGGATGGAGAGTTTTCCTGCTGTAGCCAGTCGAGTGTTGCAGGAGTTTCGGGCTCTCCTCCAGCACACCCCCTCCCCCCTCGGCAGCACACGCATGCTGCAAATCATCACTATTAACATGTTCACCATCCATAACGCACAGATTAGAGGTAAAAATACAACATTAGCAGCGGTCATAGAGCATCTCCAGTCCATTGAAAATAATCTTTCTTGCTTCCCACTTTGCTATGCCACTCAATTTTTCTCTCTTTCTTTCTCATAGCTGAAAGGCAGGGTGAAACTCGGTCTGTATTGGAGGAGCAGACCATATCCCTAGGTTTAGCTATGTTTGGTCTTCTTGTCCAACGTTGCACTGAGCTCTTGAAGGAAACGCCTGCTGGTGAGTAGATGATGTGTTTCAAAACCTAGTGTGCTGTCTACACACACAGCATTATAGGTGCACTCTAAAAAGGTAGACAGTATATTTAGATTAGATGCTTCTTTAGGCCAAAATCTGGACTGGACGGAGCTTGCAATACTGCTAGGGGTGTAACGATATTGGAACCGAACCGAAGAACCGCGATGCAGAACCCACGATTCGAATCGCGATACTCTCATGGCGTTCCGAACACGCCCCACCCCGCCCCCTGTTACCCCAGCCCCGCCCAGCCCGGCTCATTGGACCTGGAATGTGTACACAACGAATTCAGTTTTGTAGCCTAACCACTATTAAAACCAAATAGCAAGCTCCGTGTTTTGCTACTTTCGATAATAAGCAAGGTGTAATCTTCAAATTCTGACTATTTGATCACAAAAATCAAACAATAAATGCCGTTTTGGCGCTCTTTGATGTGGCGTGACAGATCACTGTACTAGCTCCTCATTTCAAGTGGTAGCGCGGAGCGAGAGTAAACGCGATCATCTCTTCCTCAGTTACAGAACAAACATGAATGGACACCTGAAGGTATGTTGAAAATACAGTATACTTACTGAAAGGCATCATAACTCGTGTAATCGCTCAATCAGTGTTTCAGCAGCGTAAAGACGTCAATAAAACTGCATAGCCTGTCACTAGCATTATATTTACCTCAGCAGGCAAGTGATTCAGTGTCCACAACTTGTTGGTTCCTAGAGAAATGAACTCTTGCACTAAATAAATGCACTCTATTATCCTATATATTATATTTTACTTAACCTGTTAATTATATCTTGATTATTTAATGTATGTTTAAAATATCTTTCATGAAAATGACAGCAACTGTGTAAATTATTATATTTCAATAACAAATTAGAGTAAAGTTAATGCAAAAACTGCCTTATGTTCAGTTTACATGTTTTCATACAATGTGTTGGGTGTTGATTATTATATCTAAAAAATAAATAGCATCTAAATTTAGGCTCTATTGTTAACCGTTAATTTTATAGTAATGTGCGGCTCCCTATATAGTTTACAGCATTAGCAGATTTTTAATCCTTGCAAAACGTTTAATTGTAATTGAATTAATTTAAAGACAAAGACACCATTTTTTCATTAAACCACTGTTTAAATTTTTTTTTTAGCTTTCTAAACCGAACCGAACTGAACCGAGACGTCAAAACCGTGGGAAAACCGAACCGTCAGTTTTGTGTATCGTTACACTCTTAAATACCGCTGTACTTTACAGCATTACTTTGGGGAGGGGGCGGGGGCGGTGGTCTAAAATGACAAGAAGTTGTGAGTTACTATCTACTTAGGATTCTGTCTTAAGGCTGATTTATACTTCTGCGTCGGACCTACGCCTGAGCCTCTACGCCGTAGACTACGCTTTGGTTTTAATCTATACTTCTGCGTCGTTGTCCGCGTTGACGCACGCAGAGGGAGCATGTGAAACCCGAGGGAGCGGTTTGAGCTGACCAATCACAGTGCTTGCGTCCGCGTAGAATTGACGCGTTGTTACATTTTTGGAGAGGTGCACGTCAGGGTACGCCGAAGAGTACGCGCACTACGCACAGCCTACGATTTATACAAGAAGTATAAATTGGGCTTTAGAAGAGAGCTGCATATGTAGACCACAACACAGCTAGGTTTTGTAACAAAAAAAGTGAATTTTTTACATACTTGAGAGGTAATTCAAATCATTGTGGGTAAAAATCTCAGTATTTGTGAGCCCTGTGCTGCTTTGTCTGATAGTTTGCTTTCTCTTATTTGTCTCCCCCAGAGTCTATCCCAGCAGAAGAGCTGGGGGAGTTTGATGAGATTGATGATGAAGAGGGGATGGTACGGGTGTCCTCCTTCCCTGCTGACCTGAGAGAGCTGCTGCCCAGCATGAAGGTCTGGTCCGACTGGATGCTCGGACACCCCGACAAGTGGAACCCTCCTCCCTGCAGTATTCAGTAAGTCTTGCTTGCTGTACGTTCACAGGACTTGTTGATTTGAAGCTGAGCTGGAGTAATATGTTTCTGTGTGTGTTTATAGGGGGAGTCCAGATGTGTGGCAGTGTCTTGCAGATCTTTGCAACTCTTTCTCACGCGTGTATCACGGTGAGGTTCTGCTGTATAAAGCTGATGCGGATGGAGAAGGAGACGAGGAGCTCAGAGTCCTGCAGCTGGAGGAGGACAAAATGCTGTCTGGCTTTGTCCCGCTGCTCGCTGCCCCACAGGAAGCCTGCTATATAGACCAAGGAACAGATGCGGTCAGTAATGTACACGGCTATGCTAGGGCTGGGCGATATGGCCTAAAAAAAAATCCCAGATTTTTTCACAAAAAATCCGATTTACGATTTAAATCGATTTTTTTCTCTCCCTACTTAAAATCAATCTGCAGATGACAAAGAAATTGTTCATAACAAGTTTTAACTTTATATTGTTTTAATATTCCCTTCTGGGATTTGATCTCCATTAAAGTGCAATCAGAAACCACAAGCCAAAAAGACAAGAGGACAGGCCCTGTCTTTGAAAACAATGAAAATGTAACATAAAATAAAATGGGTGGATTGGGATTGGGGGGATGTGTAAAAAAAAAAAAAAAAACTTGCATCACAATAAGTGTATTGTGATTGTCAAATTATTTGGTAACTAAACATAATTTTATTAAGTTTACTGGTATGCTACTGTTTTTATTATTGCTTAACACAAATTTCACAATTTCAATTCAATTCTTGTGATTTGATTCTGGTCTTGATTCAATATAAATTCCTTTGGATAAATAGGTACAGTAGATATGTTAATGTATTAATTGTTCTCAAAAAAAAAAAATTCACCTAATGCTGTTAACATACAGAGAGCCCTGTCAGCTGGTATTATTAAAGGTTAAAACTAACTCAAATTAAATATAATGCGCTTTTTATAATAACAACGTTACACTATTTTAATGATATAGGTAAAAATATAATAAATGTGTAATATAGTTATCATATTTAGCAAAATACTCCTCTCTATAGCAATTATTTTAAGTCCAACTATCATGCGTGCTATGGGTCATTAAAAGCCATCCTGAGGTAAATGTAACGTTACGTGACATATGTTGTTCTCCAGCTGTTTTATGGACATCTTTCCGCGGTTGAAAAACACTGATCGATCGATTTCATTACATTTCGGTAAGTTGGTAGTAAAGAGTAACAGATGTTCGGTTCACGTGCCGCTTGAACTGAGATCTGCCAGCGTTCTTTCACGTCACATTTACAAGCGCCAAAACGTTGTTTATTGTTTGAATTTCGTAATAAAATTGACAGAATCTGAGAACTGAGAATCTGTTTAATATCGATAGTAACTTGCTCTGTCTTGTCTGTTGGTGTCAGTGTCCTCTTTGCTTCGCGATTTTCTCTGCGTGAGAAAAGGGATTTTTGGCGTGAAAGCGTGTAAAAAGTGACAAAATTGCGTCTCTCACAGTGAACTCGTGAGAGTTGGCGGCCCTGCAGATTCAGCTTGTTAATGTTTTCGGCGGGTGTGCTTCTGCTGCCGCGGTCTTGCTCATTTGCCATGTTGTTTGTGTATCTCTATCATGGCCAGCGCTGAGCCCGGTCGGAACTACGGGAGCCCAGAGGGGAGCGTCGGCGGTTGTTAAAGAGAAAACCGATTTTCATTTAAATAAATCGCCGTAAACTACACATTCGAGTTAATCGATAAAATCGATTTATAGCCCTAGTCTATGCATACTAACACATTACATCACACTGCCAAATTGCATGCTTGGGTGAATAATATATAAAAAATTAGGACTCAGTAAATGACAATAATTAGCTATTTAACCTTTTTTTTTTTTTGTTAAAAATCTACCTTAGATTAATTTAATTAATAAATTGTTTATTTTAAATTCCAATTAGCTAAAATGTACTGCCTCCTGGGTGAAATAATGTATCAAAGTGCTCTTAGTAGATTAAAATAATTGCAATTTATTTTTATTAATTCTTAATTTGCCATTTTTTCACTTTTTTAATTCAAAGTTGATAAAATTTGTCTTGTTTATTTTATATTTTTTATGTAGTCCATTCAGATAATAATTGAATTCTATACAAAGATTTGATTTATTAAATCAATGAGCTGTTAAGGTATTTCTCATCATCTATCTATCTATCTATAAATTACAGGAACGTCTGTATGTCTGTTATTCGCATATCTCTCGAACCGTTAGTCCGATGGATTTCAAACTTGACAGGTGTCTTGCTACGGGCACGAGTAAGTACTGTGCCAAGTTTGATGTTGTTTGAATTAGAAATGCAAAAGATATCGGTAATTATATATCAGTAAAAGAAGCACACATTGGCTTTTGCTGCTCCAGCTGCTGGCCACTCCCTCTCTCACACTGCACACTGAGTAAGCACACGCAGGAGCAGAGACAGAGAAGCTCGAGGAAAGCAGCGGAGCTTTAGCAGTACACCTCAGACCCACAAAAATGTGCAAAGAGGCACTACTTTGGACTGTTTTTGACTTTGAATAAACAAACGACAATTCCCGAATTTAAGAACGTTTCAGAATCCCATCCCACAAATGCAAAAACACCACCAGCTACAGACAACAAGTGGCAGACAGAGCGTGATGCCACTTATAGGCAGGCTAGCAGACACTAATTTTGAGTCACATCGTTGCAAATATCACATGATGATGCATCATTCCACAAAATGGTTTGCCTTTTCTGTATCATCAAGTTATTCAATAGGCTATCTATTAGGC
Source organism: Siphateles boraxobius (assembly GCF_051911475.1). Taxonomy (NCBI): domain Eukaryota; kingdom Metazoa; phylum Chordata; class Actinopteri; order Cypriniformes; family Leuciscidae; genus Siphateles; species Siphateles boraxobius. The sequence goes on from NW_027508866.1 coordinate 6,635,103, forward strand.
TGCAGGAACGTCGATATGTCAAGTGTTAGTTATTCGCATATTTGAGCACTCAAACACACCAAGCCAACAATTACTAAAAACACACACAAAAACAGATTTTGAACGGGCACTGCAGTTTACTAATAAATGTGAGTGAAAACACCTGTGCTGCCATTCTTATTCTGATCACACAACTCAATTATTTACTTGTTTGTTTTATGATATTAATCACATGTAATTGAATAAATGAACTTTAGCAGCTGTAGTTTTCTCACATCTGAATGATTGTGTCTGTATTGTAGGCTATAGCAGCTGACTGTAAGAGAGTGACCGTTCTGAAATACTTCCTGGAAGCTCTGTGCGGCCAGGAAGAGCCACTGCTGGCTTTTAAGGGAGGAAAGTACATTTCCATGGCAACACCTCTTACAGCCGGCGTAAATGTCGAGAACAAGATGCAAACGCAAGAACTGGTACTGCAAACCTCTCATTTCCTGGATGTATGAAAGAGATTTTCCTGTTTTGTTTTGCTTTTCTCAGTCTTTTTCCAGTAACCCACCCAACAGAGTGTGCGGTTAACTATCTGGGCAGAGCACTGCTAATTCCACTGTTTTCTCAGGAGGATGATGTCATTGTGGAGGAATCGTCTCTCTCTGCTTCAGAAGGGGAGATCGATGGAGAGATTGAAGGAGACGGAAGCGAGGATGATATCAGAGAGCTGAGGGCACGGCGCCACGCTCTCACACACAAGCTGGCACAGCAGCAGAAACGCAGGGACAAGATTCAGGTATCAAGATGCCATCTTCTTTATACAGTATACACATTGTCTAATTCTAATGTTAGTCAGTGTTTCTTGTACCAGAATCGATCAAGCTAATGAATTAGAGCTGACAAAGTGTCTGTTTCTGTCCTCCAGGCTGTTCTGCAGATGGGTGGGCAGCTGGAGATTGAGATCAGGCCGTTCTATCTGGTCCCTGACACAAACGGCTTCATAGATCATCTGGAGGGCCTGAGGAAGCTTCTGGCCTGTGGGACGTACATTCTGGTTGTGCCTCTTATCGGTGAGACCCTCTTTGATCATCAAAATGCACGCAAATGTTTCACTCTTCCTTTGTCTAATGTTTCTCTGTTTTTGTGACAGTGATCACGGAGTTGGACGGTCTGGCTAAAGGGCAGGACTGTCGTGAGGGGATCAGTAATGGTGCACATGCCCGACAGGTGCAGGAGAGAGCCAGAGCAGCGGTCATGTGTCTAGAGAAAGCCTTCGAGTCTAGAGATCCCTGCATCAGAGCGCTCACCAGCCGAGGAAACACACTGGAGTCCATCGCCTTCCGCAGTGAGGACACCTCTGGACAAAAGGTCTGTGTTTCTTCCACTTTGTTAAAGCATAATCTACACAGGATTATGATTGGTTCAAACCTCAGTTCTATTCATTTTTCTCTTTTCTTATTGTTTTAATTTCATCTAAACCACTGTAAGTTTGCCATCAAGTTGAGTGCTGAAGGTGAGGTGTCGACAGTAGTGGTTCAGCTAAATTTAAAAATATATTTTTTAGCCTTTTGATGGTATATATGTTTATAAATATGTATTTGCTCTGAAATAGCATTTCATATTATTTTATTACAATCTGGGAATGTATCATTTTGACTAACAGCCATTTAAATTCATGGAGCCACAAAATTCGTGTTAGTTATAAAATACTCAGTGTTGATGATTTCCACATTATTAGTATGCTAGTAAGATTTTTTTATAAAGAAATTAATATTTTTATTCAGCAATGAAACATTAAATTGATCAAAAGTGACATACATTTACATTGTCAAAAAATCTGTTTCAAATAAATGCTGTTCTTTTGAACTTTTTATTAATCAAAAGTCCGTCACAGGAATAAGTTACATTTAAAATGTTTAATTTTAAAGTTATTTTAAGTTCACAATATTACTGTGTTTTGATCAAATAAATGCAGCCTGGGTGAGCATATGACACTTCTTTCTAAAACATAAAAAAAAAAAAACTTTTGAACTGTAGTGTATATGCACCAGTATAACAATACATTGTAATGTTTACTTAAATAATTTTTACCAGAATCATTTTTGTTGAGTTCTGCGATGACACAAATGAGTTTTGAATCGATTTAAGCAAGCAGTTCAAACTGATTCAAACACGGAACTGAACTTTACTCTATTGCTACTTTTGATGCTCAAGTTCAAATCATCAGTGCTCTTTATTTAATTTTTTTTATTAGTTAAAGGTATAGCAGAGGATTTTCTTTTTCCGGGCGGGTAGCCTATACTATTGGTCCACCTAAGTGTCAATCATTCTGGTGATTTGTTTACATAAGGCAGTCATACGTGCTCGTCCCTATGTAGTTTTCGCGTTCTGCGCATGCGCACTTTCAGGTGTATTATGTGTGATGAGTTACGGTTTCAGCCATTCCTTTGAAAATGGCTGAGGGTCGAAAGAGAAAAAATTTATACAAAGTGTATGATAAGAAGAGAAATGCCGCAGAATATAGAAACAAGACCAGAGTGATTTTGGGTGAATATTTCACACGCTGGCGTGCGCTAAAAGCACAGGTTGTGCTTCCCACTGATGCCGCAGTCGCGAAGATTCTACTAGACGAGTAAAGTTTGTCATGCTATTTGGAGAAATCCATTTAAAATCACTGCTAGTAAAAGTTAATGTAAGCTATGATTAGCGATGCTAGCCCTGGCACAAGTCATGCACCGCGTAGACACGGTAAACATCTCAATTTGTCTAAAGTAGCCTTATGACCAAATGGTATCACGCTGAAATATTCTAAAACCTTGTGTGTTCATTTTCGATAATTACAATGTGTTCACCATAGTATTTATTACACAAATGCAACAAGCTACTTCTCCATTGCATATCATGTCTTGAGTCCTCGGTCACTCAACACGTTTAATAGGCGTTCCCTCTCGGGAGAAAATAGAGTGTTGCGCATGTGCATTTTTTTAAAAATTGGAGAGGACGGGTCTTCTCTAAAATTCGGAAAGATCCTCGGCTATACCTTTAAGGAAAGCTTAATTTTGATTAAGAGATTGTCTTAAAAATATCTGTCTCAACACTCTCATATAAGTCACAAGACAATGAGAGACTGCATAATTAGTCTAACGGTGGTCCTCAGGGAATGTCACATTCAGACACAGTTCTGTGGTTCGGAAAACGTTTTCACGTCAACCTGCAACTGTAGTTTGGAAAAAACCCTTTAGAGGTTCATTTTGAAGTTCACAAATGCACATGGGATGGGACTAAAGTCTATTTTAAATCCACCCACTCATTGTGCCTTTCTTTCCATCTTTCCCCAGGGCAACAACGATGATGTCATCCTGTCCTGCTGTCTGCACTACTGTCAGGACAAAGCCAAGGACTTCATGCCTGTGGAGAGAAGTCAGTTCACTTACTTGTACTTGTTAGGGGCCGTTCGCACGGGTGGCACTTTTGCATTCCATCTGCATTTGATAGAATGTTAGTCTTTCATATTCGTATTGCGATAATAACCAGCTCAATGTACATTATCCTTCTTATTACCTGCCATTTAAGTAAATAAATTGACCTAAAATGTCGATTTAATGTGATATTTTATTAGCTCATTAAACACAACGCTTTCACGAAGTACAGTTCTTAGCAAGTTCCTATCAGTTTTGTATCATTTGTTAAACAGCTTCTCTCCACATAAATAATGACGTGACATGAGATATAGAGTGCGTCTCAATCTGAAGGCTGCATATCTCAGCTGCCACATCATCAGGCTCCGTCAAAGAACGTCTCAATTTACAGGATCCTTTGAAGGCAGCCAAGGATACTTAAGTGCTTTTTCAATATCGCACACTCCTATCGAAATGTCACGACTAACCAATCAGAATCAAGCATTTCAGAGAGCATGTAATAAACATACTAATAAGCATCCTGTTTATAAAAGCAAGAATACTTTCTATACAAATCCTCTTTGAATTTGTTTGTTTCTGTGTATTTCTCCTTCCTGACTGACCAGTTTTGTCTCTCCACCAGATGGGCCGGTGCGGTTGCGCAGGGAGGTGGTCTTGCTCACGGACGACCGCAACCTGCGAGTCAAAGCTCTCACACGCAACGTTCCGGTCCGAGACATCCCTGCGTTCCTGATCTGGGCTAAAGTAGGCTGAACCGCAGACCTGACCTACTGCTGTACAAACCAATCATCCTCCACTGAGGAAATGATGTCACAGAGAGAGGATGAATTTAAAGGGGAATAGTCGAACCGACAAAAAAAAAGAGCGGAGTGACACATCAAGCTACTTTAACAAGAAAGAACGGAGGATTTCCCCCTTAAAACGCAGCGTGCATAGACAACCGCTTACTTTGGACACGGTTGGAGAGGTTGAACGCAGCTTAGCTGATTCAGAGGGTTGATTAAAGTGCAGAAATGCTGTATGAAGAGGAAGCAGGCGAGGTGTACGTGTGTGAGCAAGAGAACCCAGCATCAGCTGCTCTGCTGTTTAGAGTGTCAGCTTGTAGTGTTTGTGTGGAGTCACACACAGGCGGATAAGCTCATTCCAGCGCTTCCGTCTCTCAAAGGGCCTGTGATGACGTGTGACGCTCCAGTAGGGGGCGGCGTGAGGCGGTCTCACGTTCCTGCTCTGTGGCCCAAGTGGCCCTGATTGCGTTTTCATTGTCTCCAGTGCATGCTTGGTTTGCTCTAAGCATGATTGTTTTAAGGCTCTTATGATTTTTACTTGCGTATTTAAGTTTGCATTGCATTTTTGCCTTCGGTTTTTGACAGTGTCAGGTTCTTGTTTTCATTTAGGTCACATGGTTTTGCTGTATGGAAGCATCTTTGTGCATCAACTGTGTAAATTCAAGTCAGAAATTGAATTTTGGATTGTAACATCTGTATTCCTGTGTCAAGTAAATGATGTAATGAATCTGTCATCTCAGTAGTTTTAATACAAACTAATCAATTCTACTCTTTTGCGGAAAATTAGGCTTTGCTGAAAATTATTCACAAGGTGTATCTGTCTCTGAATAAATGGAACCTAAAATCTGCAGTTTTGAGGTAGAGCAAAACAGAAGAGTTTTGTTTCCTCTCTTGAAGAAATGGACAACTTGGATGAGCTGTGAAGTGGGTTATTTAGATACTGCTGTCACAGCCATCAAGAAAAACACAATGGATGCGGTTTAGTTGTCATGTTGAAATTTTTGTGCAAATTATTTTCATGCCTGTATTTGAGTGGATCGTCTGTGCTGGTGTTTTAGTGTGGTTATTTTTCTTTCCCAAAACTGAAGTATTATAGTTCTAATGGGACCTGGAATGTCATCTTGTTAGAGCCTGTTTTAATGGTCAAATATCATACTCACATTTCTGTTCTGTGGTGACAAAAAGCCATGTTTGGCTTTAAGCAGCGTCTGGATTAATCACCTCCGGTCACAAGTCTTCCTGATTTGTTTCTAATGTTGTGGATTTAATTAAAATTTCTGAGTTAATCATTTGTGTTGCCACTTTTTCATACTGATTACAGGTATGATGTCTTAAAGACTTCTAACAGCACAGGTAGTGGGCATTCATGTAACGTCATTCCTTTTACACTGTCAAAATCAATCACATGCCAATGGAGTGCCAACATTTTTTTAATTAATTCAATTTCATAATGCATACATTAAAATCTTGGTAAATCTGCAAAGTACAAACATTAAATTGAATTAGACAGAAAATCTGTGCAAACTGTTTAGACTACAGAAACATCTTCAAATATAACATGAACCAAACTGGCCTGAAGATTCTGTACATTTTTTTTTCTGGAAAGAATAATAATACTCAGAAAATGGTCCTATATGTTTGGTTTTTAAATTCCAGTAATACATTACATATTCACGAGGGAGTAAGTTATGGATTAGTGAGTTCTTTAATATTAAAATGATTATTTTTGGCATAAATCACAGTCCTATAAAAATATTTATAAAGAAGATCATGTCCTCATTCAAATACCACATGACCTCCGGCAGATGTAGCAGCCTATCAGTAATTATATTTGATGTTGCAATGGTTACGTCAGCTCAAGTTCTGCAGAAATGCTATTGAGGGGTCATAATTAAATTTGTAATTCATAGCCCCTTTAACTAGCTCATTGCTTTTCAATACTTTTTATATTATCATGCAATAACATAAATAAAAATTCTGAAAAACTATAATAAAAAAACAATATAGCAACGGTTCACACGATTCAATGCTTTCCATGATCAACTCTGAAATGAGTTTTATGGGCTGTTTTCAAAGTATTAACACAAATCTTTTTCAAGGAGAGATATGCATGTATTTCAGTCACATATGAGGTCACGTTTCTCCAGGAATAAATGAAGACAATGCATCTGTAAACAGACCTCACTGAACTCCTCCCACTTACAGAACAGCAGAAACAAAACTATACAAACAAAAAACTGTACACCAAGATTACACATTCATGTGGAGTAAAAACTTCAGCTGTCTTCAAACTTAAATTAAGGAAATCCTGTCAAAACTCCACATGATATTATATGCTAAATTCATTTTTCCATATTTGCAGGCAAAAGCTTAACGTCTTGGCCTGAGTTCCTTCTGTAATAAACAACTGAGCTGCATGTGCTACACAACCTAGAAATGAAGTGTGCTTTAATGTCACGATTCACACGATCTGCTGCAAAATCTAGCCCTCAAACAAAGGCACAAAGCTGATAGTATAATGCTGATGGGCTTGAGGTTTGAAGAAGTGTTAATGAATGGGTAGAGGACCTAAAAGTTGTTAGATACCACTGAATACTACATTAAGTTTTCCACAAATAGAGTACATAATAGTGTAAAATTTAAAAGGAAAGTATTGCACCTTCTGAATTATCTCAAAAAATACTTAACTAGTAATCATACATTAGTTGAGGTTGACGCTTCCGTGTAGTGAATTTTTTCTCAACGGAGGAACACTTTCTTATCAAATAATGCATTGCACTTGCATGTTAATTCAGATCAGTTAACATCTGCAGCTGACAAGTGCATCTTGGGTAGAAACACCTGCCAGACTTTTTTGGTCAAAAAAAAAGAAAGAAAAGTAATCCCAGAGATTAACCTGTATAAATACATTATACATTGGACAGACAAAAACCTGAAGGTCATCTTAAGGTATTTTGATCAAATAAATGTGCATTTTGGAAAAAAGAAAATGTGTTAGTCACAATGTAATAAAACCTGGTGAAAGAGTCGTTGAGTTCAGTCGGTGTTTGGTGTGAAGAGCTTGAGAGTCTGTGCGGATATGAACGCAGGTTAAATAAATCCACCGCAGCGATGTACGGCAGGTCATGTCCAGAGAGATGAGATGATGATGCTGCTAACCTTAAGGCATTATATCTGAGGGCTATGCGCTCTTTCACACAAGGTCTTAGAACAAGAGAGTCCTTAAGAGAGGAAAAATAATCCTGGTGCCATTCCCAGGTCCTGTAAGGAGAGAGAAACCAAACTTGTGTAAGAATAAACAAACACTAGACAGATCCATTCTCTGAATATGCAGAAGGAAACGCAAATATTCATTTAGCAAACACTCTGATCAAACAATCAAAAAATCTTTCAAAAAACACTTCTCAAATAGTAGAGCGTTGGCGCTTGCAACGCCAAGGTCATGGGTTCGATTCCCAGGGAAAGCAAGAACTGATATGAATGTAAACGTGTACCTTGAAATGCAATGTAAGTGGCTTTGGATAAATGCGTAAATGCAATGGTAACAAATTACTCTATGAACTGGATTATTTTTATGAATTGTTCAATAATACAAAGATTTTCGCACCAAGTAAAAAAAAAATATATATTTATACATATATTATAATCGTTCTAATTCTATGAGAATAGGGAAGTCCACATCACAGCTGTAACAACAATGATACCAGGAAGGAACAACATCTAGGAATCACTTTCAGAACAGATTTTTTTTCCAGCTTATGAATGATAAAAACATTCACAGCCAATCAAAATTCATCCAACCTTAAAGAATTTGAGAATTTAGCACACTTATAATATACAATGTCTTTGTCTGTTGGTGTGGATGCTAATATAGTTATTGTACATAAAACACGCTGCTTTTATAAGCATACATGAATCTCTCCCATAGATGATCTATACAGGACAGGTGGAGCTGGGGAAGGTGGAGGGTTTCTGAAAGCGTGCTGCAAACTGCTACAGCAAACAAGAGGCAAGGATTTAAATCTTGAGTAGCAAGCTGATTGACTACCAATAGTGGGAACCAATCAGCTGTGCCCTATAGAGAATGATGCTCTTGCAAGCAGATTGGGTTAAGGACTTATGAGCCGTCGCCATCTATAATTTCACGAAAGAACTTTGCGTTTATCATTTCTAGTGTGCGAACGGACCTTTACTGCTTTGAATCAGTCTGATGAATCCTCCACTGAATCATTCAGAACGGTTACTGAATCAACATTTGACTCTCTGAACTGGACTTTCAGTGATGTTTGTCTAAATATGCAAGTTTCACATACCAGAATTTTGAGAGACTTAAATCACTACATGAAATTGTATCAATACAGTTAATTTGACAATGTTTGGTTAAAGATATGCATTTACATGTATTTTTATATGTAATTATGTTTGAAAAATAAACATTAAAGTATTTAGAAAACATCCCTAGAAAACACTGATTCAAAGCTACAAAACTCTTGCCCAGATCTCAGGGGCCGTTTACACGACAGTTTTCAACTAAAAACAGAAAACTCTTTATGTTGGTCTTAAAAAAGCAAACTTTTGAAAACGGGTTTCAAAGTTCAAGTTTTTGAAAAAGATACCGTATTCATCTGTGTAAACTAAAAAATGCTTATTTGTGAAAACATGCGCATGTGTGTGTGTTCAGTCCATAGACAGTAAAAGAAATGGACACAGCGACCCCGTTGATTTCAACGGAGAGAGTTGAAGCCAAACATGGGCACTCACTTCCTGATAGCCAAGCGTTCTGCGCAGGCTAAAACTGAGCTTGATGACGTAGATGTCACGTGAGCAACCTGACTGACAGTTGTAAATCTTCTAGTAGCTGTGCCAAGACAAATCTGAATCACCCATAGACAGTCACCCAACGTTAATCGTGCACAGAGACGGTGAAGCGCGACCTGCAGCAACTTTTGGTAAGTATTCTGATTAATTATTTTGTCATTTTGCTTAATATTTATTTATTTAAAATTTAACGTCAGTACGCCTGCGAGACTGTGCGAGCTTCTCCTCCTGTCTATACGGTAATGTCTCTATTGTGCGACATGAAGTCGCGTGGTTATGACGCAATTTTTAGCCTATTTTTACAAGAATGGCTTCTACGGGGCTATAACGTAAGATACAAAGTAATGGAGCCTTTTATACATTGTCGTGTTTCTTTAGAAATAAAGAATGGACAAATGAAGTCTTTGGACGCCTCAGATGTAAAGTTATTCGCTGTCAAAGTGACGCCAAAATGAATGGGAGTCAATGGGATGCTAACAGCAGGTGATAGCCAGCTACAATGGCGGCCCTCGGAGGCAGCTTCAACTTCCGCCTGATGGATTACCCCCTTGGTTCAGTCTATAGGCATGTAGGGTTTCTTTACAAAGTGACATCGCCAACTACTGGCCTGGCATTAATAATAAAGCGTTTTAGTCATTTCCACAGATCCATGTGAACAGGGATCATTTTGACAATGTTGTTGTCAGTACACAAAAAAACTTTTCTGCTTTTAGAACATTGTTTTTGTGTAACCGTACCCTTAAAGGATTAGTTCACCTCAAAATGAAAATTTCCTGATAATTTACTCACACCAATGCCATCCAAGATATCCATGTCTTTCTTTCCTCAGTGGAAGAGAAATTAAGTTTGAGGAAAACATTTCTGGATTTTTCTTCGAATAATGGACTTCAATGCATTGATTTGGACTTCAGAATGTTGGTTGCCAGTTTCAAAGGTCTTTGAAGTGCTTCAACAGTCTGTGCACGATCCAGCTGAGGAAGAGGGTCTTATCTAGCAAAACGATAGGTCATTTTCAAAAAAAAAATTACATATATACACACTTTTTAACAACAATTGTTCGGATTGAGCTGATCTGCAACGCCCCGGGAACTACGTCAATACGTTGAAAGGTCACGCTCGATGTCGCCGGCGGAAGTACCGCCCCACTGTTTACAAAGTTGACCGTGCGAAGGAACATAGTTCAAATTGTATTGGTCACTTTGTAAACAGTGGAGCGGTACTCAGCAGATCCGTACCAGTTGCAGATCAGCTCAATCCGAAAATTGTAGTTAAAAAAAAAAAATATATATATATATATACACATTAATGACCTATTGTTTCGCGAGATAAGCCCCTCCTCCTCAGCTGCGATTGTGCACAGACTGTTGAAGCACTTCAAAGACCTTTCAAACTGCATTGATTTGGACTTCAAAATGTTGGTTGCCATTGAAGTCCATTATTCGAAGAAAAATCCGGAAATGTTTTCCTCAAACTTAATTTCTCTTCCACTGAGGAAAGAAAGACATGGATATCTTGGATGGCATTGGGGTGAGTAAATTATTAGGAAATTTTCATTTAGAGGTGAACTAATCCTTTAAGCACTACAATGCCCCACCCCAAAGAAAATCCCCATTCAAACTAAAGCAAAGTCTTACCTGATTAGGACTCATTCTCCATGGTAACAGAAACAGGCTGACATACCTCTGGAAGACAATTCCAGACCGATCAGTTTCATAAATGCATACATTTCCCCTCACATTTTGATGTAATCGGTCAACTACATTAGGTGTACATTAAGGAGCAGTGTGTCTATAAAAGCTTCAGAGAAATCATTAGACGTTTAACAATATCTAGTGATAAAAAACCCTACATATTTCACAATGTTTTCTAGCAATATAAGGGGTGTAAAAGCTCCTACCTATGTTCGCAGAACTGCCGTCTTTCTGCTCCTCAGAGTGCGTATCGTTGCCTAGGAGATGATTCTGTGACCCACTCAGAGGTCTGGGGTTTGTCTGTCCATCAACAGTGCTGTTACCATAACAACCATTATGTGTCAGTCACAAACACCAATGGAGATTTCCACTGCTCCAAAATAAACCTCACCCTGGATTATATTTTACTATTAACAGTGACGCTCTGAAGACATTTCTGGGAAAGCAGACTTCTAGAATGTCTGAGATTAAAAGAGAACGCACATGATCTAATGGGAAAAATAATAATGGTTTAATTTGTTCTGCAGAATTATACTGCCATTCAAATGACTAGAGGAATTGTAAACAAAGTAGACAGTGATTACCATTTAATGGCCTGGTGTTCAACATTGCCTTGCTCTGAGTCAGCGTTGACTAGGCGAGTAGGGAATGTGTAGCCATCGCCTGAACTGCAGAGGAAAAAACAGCTACTCATGCAACCATAACTCGCCACACAACAATGAGGGTGCTTATAATCTTACAATTAACATTAAACTAAAGTGATAGTTTACTTTCCTAATACACATTTCTGAATGTAATTATGAATGATTTATTGGTTCATATAATAAATGAAAAGGGTTTGTTTGTTTTTACCTTCTGTAAATGGGTATGCACCAGCACAGCTTCTGGTCCCCGAACACCTGGCTGATATTCTTCCTGAAGCCCAGAGTGAAGCCATTTTTATCTGGACCATTTCTGAACACCGGTGCCCTGAACGCCTCTGAAACAAAGGATGAGGGATTAGAAAGAGGTCTGTTCCTGTTCTCAACAAATGACATCCTCTACTTTTGAACAAACTTAGGGAGGAGTATCAAACTTCATTGTAGGGCACCAAAAAAAAGTAGTTTTTTTTTGTCTTTAAGTTTACCTAAATCTTCATAAGCACGCTCACAATCCAACTGCCCACATTCAGTTACATTTGACTTTTATGAGCAAAAGTTTAATTTGTTGTCTGAATATGTGCCTGTATTTTCCCTCAGTAAAAGATAATGATGCAAAATAGGTCACAATTATGTAACTAAGAGATAGGAGGACTAGCAGGTCAAAGAGTGACAGGGAAATCAGAATATGAACATGGACAACAATACGATGAGGAAGTAATTAGAAACTAAAGAAGCGATAACTGTATTTACTGTAGTGTTTGCAGTGAAGCGAAATTTAAAAATATATATATATTTATGATGATGATGATAATAATAATAATATCACAATGTAATAAACATAATTATTAAACAGCTTATGATAAGGAGAAGCAAATAATAATAATGATGATAATAATTTTAATGGTTAGTGAAAACTAAACAAAAAAAAAGTATGAAAAAGGAGAAAAAAACATTTAAACAGTGGCAGATCAATTAAACTTTATAGGTGAAGAATTAAGAGGAGAGGAGGAGGAGAAAGAAGAGAAGGAGGAATAGAAAGAAGCAGGAGGAGGAGAAGATGCAGCAGGAAGAGGAGGAGGAGAAAGAAGAGAAGGAGAGGAAGAGAAAGAAGCAAGAGGAGGAGAAAGAAGAGAAGGAGAGGAAGAGAAAGAAGCAAGAGGAGGAGAAAAGTTTTTTAAAAAAGTAAGAGGAAGAGAAAGAAAGAAGCAGGCAATACTAACATCTTACCTATAGTGGTTCTGTTTTTTCCCACCAGCCACAGATGGTAGCTGAAGAGTGACAGGATACTGATGAAGAACATGGCCGCCACAAAGAACAGGAACAACACATGGAACTTTGCATGAGTGTCTGGCAGATGATTCTGTTGAGCAAGAAAGTAAAAAGTGAGACAATGAAAAAAAAACATTAAGTATCCCAATTTAGTTAGTAGATCAGCATTTCATTACACTAGAAAGGCATATTCAGGCAAGGTCATTGTAAGGTGCTATTCTTTGTAAAGCTGCTCTAAAAATTGCTTTACAAATAAATTTAATTGGCAGAGGATTTTTTTTTAATGTGAAGTGTGACTTGTTTTAGAGTCAGTAAACAAAATAACATGTACTCCCCGGTTTGGCCGGGAAAATATAGTCCCGCCCCAAACTCACTGGTTGAGCCAATGTTGCTGTCAAGCTGTCTCTGAATATTAAGCTAGCATTGGGAAAAAAAAAGTATTTGAACCATCAAAATAAAATAAAAAAAACACACACATCGCCTTTAAAATTGTGAGATGCCCAAAATCGTTTACTGGCATTAGATGTAGTTGCAGAGCTCAAGAAAACCTGTTCATCTAACTGTCAACACTAACGTCCACGTCTGGTAAGAGCTGATTGTTGTGCCTCTAAAAAGCCTTAATATGCCAAACTGCACTCTATATAGCAACACTACTGGTTATTTTCATCAGTAAAATAATGCAAAAGCAAAATGATTCAACAGTGCGACACAAAACAAACGGCAACAGTCAAAACAGTGCAAAGCACGCGTGAGTGGTTTACCTCCGGGCAATGCTCTATAGCCCTCCGTCTGCAAAGCTTCAGGCAAAGTGTTAAAAACACAGACAGAATGTTAGAAGCAGACATTTTCTTCCATCTTTCTCTGTCGCAAAAGCAGACATGCACACACAAAGGTCCTCGCATAGCATTTAAGAACATTAAAAAAGTTTTCGTGAAATAATAGAAATATTACATTATTACACTGGTGCATATGAATGAACACATGGTATTTGCTACTGTTCAAGAGTTTGGGGTTTGTAAAAAATAGTTTTAAAAGAAGTGTCATGCTCAGCAAGGCTGCATTTATTTGATCCAAAATTTATTTAAATCAACAATATTGTGAAATAAGATAATCTCTCTCTTTTTAGCTATGAAAAAGAACCATATTCATTAGCGGAGTCACTCAAAACCAAAGCACAACCAAAACAATGTTCTTCCGCAAAATTCATTTTGTTTTTTAACAGCTAGAGGGCCGAAAGATACAGTGTACCTTTAGGGTGTTCACACTTAGTATGTTTGGTTAGATTAAAACGAACCCTGGTGCGACTGCTCTGTTATTGGGGTTCATTTGAATAAGTGTGAACGCTTCCATCCGAACCCCGGTGTGCACCAAGCAGACCGAGACCGCTGAAAAGTGTTGTTCAAATGGTGTGGTTCGGATAAAATATGAACAAACCATGTAAACGAACCAAAAATGAGACATGATGTCACAAGATGCGACCCTAAAAAGGACAGAATGCTCAAGTATAGCTGTTTTTTCTCATCACAGTAGTGATGTTGCCCATCTCAGTTCGGTATAGGCATCAGAACTGCGTCTCCTCGCAGCGGATCTTCATTTGTGTGTGACAGAGGGATTCCTGCCACTGTTTTGACTCCTTTACACATTTTATAAGCTCTCCACATGCAGGCTACGCACATACAACGAGCACATTTAGCCCAGCACACAGCACTGTTTCGGATGTTCGGTAAGTTCAGTTGTGAAATATACGTAATAAAAGCCGACCAATCAGGTTATGAACACATCCTTATGCTTTTAGGTCCATTGTTAAAATGCAAATGTGAACACTAAGCAGACCAGGACTAAAACCTTAAAAAAAAATGTTCCGGGACTGAAAAAAAAGTTTTACGAACGTTTTTACGAAATACAAGTGTGAACACACCCTTAAACCCAAATCAATGTTTATTTATAATTACTGATAATATATATTTATTTATTTAGCATGTAGCTGTGTAATTAAGCAGGATATAATGAACTAAATAAATCTAAAATAATAGAGAAAACCCCAACAGGGCAATTAATTTATCTTTGTGATATTACCACCTGACTGTACATTATTGTTTCACATAACTGTTTAGATTATCTGCAATTCATTTTCATGCAGACAAAAAAACAGATAGATGGAGAGACACGCTGAGGTTGGCGCTCTGAAATAGCACAAGGTGAGAAGCAAGAAGTGTGAGAAATGAGAGGAATTAGATGTCTCTGTGAGAATGTGTGGACTTACTGTCCAGAACTGGATAAAGTACTGCAAAACCGTGGCGGCGATGTAGACGCAGTACAGCATAGAGTATGCCAGGAACAGCACAAAGAACTTGTAGTTGGAGAATCCAACACAGTTATTAACCCTGAAAGACACAGCAACGACTCATTATCTCTGCATAATAGATCAAGTAGAAAAGTGACAGCTTATGTGTAGGGCTGGGTATCGTAAAAAAAAAAAAAAATTCGATACTGATACCTCGACTTCGATACCGGTTGCTGATCGATACTTTTCTCTAAACTAATTTAATGAAAATAAAAAAATAAAATCCATTTTAACATTACCTCAAAAAAAATTTTGGTTCAATTTTTTCAGTTTGTTGACTTTTTTTACACTCATATTTTGAGTCTGTAAAAAAGCACCAATGCTAAAGTTTTCTATGTATCCTAATCATTTAACAAAATGTATTCTTTAAATACGCTTGTTGTTTCTGCCTTAACTTTTAATGCATTGTAAAAAATGTATGAAGCTTAATGAAAATTTAATTGAAATGGATTTTTGCTTTGTCTGTGTTGGCTGCAAAGATGAAGATGACGATGCTGACTCGATTGCATTGCGTGCTGCTGGCACCGAGTCTGGTGAAACGTAGCTACACTTCTGATCTTTTACATCTATGTGGATTAGGATGCTTACACACACACACACACACACACATTACAGTCTCGTGTAGGAGCCACGTCTTTTTTGGGCAACCGCGTAAACTAGTGTTTTTCCACCACAGCCAAATCATGCTGCATATGCACTGACATTTACGAGATTAACCCCTTAGGTATCGACATTTGGTACCGAAAAACAAGACAATGTTTCGATACTATCGAGGCAATTCGGTCGGTGCCTAAAAAGTATCGAACTCGATACCCAGCCCTACTTATCTGACAACATAACTTTAGGTAATAAACTGTTCACAGCTCCGGATGCACGTACCATGGACAGTGGTGATCCATTTTCAGCACACATCTGGGAAAAACAAAAAGGATCAAAATAAAATGTGCAAATCCAAGACATAAAAGATAACTATGGCTGCATCCAAAATGGCATACTTCCCTACTATATAGCAGGCGATAAACAATGTGTGACAAAAGACATATGTCCAAATTCACAGTATTCCTATTTAAAAAAAAAAGTAGGCAAAAAGTACCCGGATGACCTACTACTTCTGGCGAGATTCTGAAGTGTGCATATGATGGACACTTCACTATCCCATGAGGCCAGGGGAGAAGATTTATGAATGACAGTGAAGTGATGCAACTAACAATGGTAGGTCACATGTAAGGACAACATGGCGAATGTAGTACGTCCAGATTACATTCACAATACACACAATCATACTACTAAATACAACATACTTTTTTTTTAAGCGGTCATGAAGTAATTTCCGACGTAGACTATGTTTTTTGGGTGGACTCACTTGTCGCAGGTAGAGCAGTGATGACATCTGTCTGGTTTGATCAGCTGACAGCGATCACAGTAACGGATAGCTGAGGAGAGAAGAGGATTTATAATTCAGAATCAATTCATAACTCCGAACTGTTTGTCACTAGTATATAGATACCAAATCATTCAAAAGTTTGAGGTCAGTAAGTCAGTAGTTCTTTTTTAAAGAAATGATTTAAAGCTTTTATTTAGCAATGATGCATTAAACTGATCAAAAGTGACAGTAAAAACTAAAAATATATTAACCAGCACAACTATGTGAAAGAGAACTGGTTGAGGAGATGCCCTCCTCAATATAAAGCGTTTCGAGTGGCCAGAAAAGCGCTATATAAATGTAACAAATTATCTATCCATCTATAAATTACAGCAACGTCTGTCTGTCTGTCTGTCTGTCTGTCTGTCATTCGCATATCTCTCGAACCGTTAGTCCGATGAATTTCAAACTTGACAGATGTCTTGCTACGGGCACGAGAAAGTGCAGTGCCGAGTTTGAGGTTGTTTGTATTAGAAATGCAAAAGATATCGTTAAATATATCAGTAAAAGAAGCACTTAGAAGGTTGTGGTTTAAAAATAAACATCCTGACATAAACATTAAGTCAGCTACACTGTTAAACTTCTGAATATTATATTTTATTCACGGCCATCATTTGCTGTAGCCTATTCACAAACTGTTTGCTCAAGCGTAGCATTTTTTCTGAGTTCACCGTGTTGCTGGTCCCTGAATCCTCGCGCTTATTCGTTTGCGGATGTTAACTGAATCTGTAAGTCAGCTACACTGTTTACTTTTGAATATTAGCTATATTTAATTCTGGTGCGCTTAACGTTATCACTACTGTTTAATAGTAGCCTATGCTATTCAGCAACTAAAGATATCCTATTCAATGCGTTCACAGTCTCTTCCACAGCCATCATTTGTAGTAGCCTATTCACAAACTGTTTGCTCAAGCGTAGCGATTTCTCTGAGTTCACTGTGTCGCTGCTCCCTGAATCGTGTAGTTCAATTTACCATATTTACTGTATGTCATTATGTCAGTATCAGTATTTGCTTTCTACCATGCACAAATAAAAAGGTCACTGAACTTTTGCTGTTTAATTGTAACAATAGCACTCAAACACACCAAACCAACAATTACTAATAAACACACAAAAACTGATTTTGCACGGGCACTTTGCACTAGTTATTAATGAATTCATATAACTGAATTCGGGAGCGCAAGTCCCACAATGAGTTGTTTTCCACAGCTTATTGTGCTTAACTCTTTTTAAGGCCAAGCAAGTCACACGCAAGTAACAGTTTCGTGCCCAGTCTATTCTCTGCAATATGCGTCGACCTAAAACGTTGACTTTTCGCAACTTTTTGAAGTAGCGCATCACAAGCCGTTGCGATATACATATCGCAATATGTACATTTGCATTATTTTGATATAGTGTGCAGCCCTAATAAAAGACTTCATTCAAAAAAAATGTACGACTCCAAATTTTTTAACAATTGTGTATAAGAAAGACAACCAATCACACACTCAAAAGATCGCCAGCATTTAATATCACATTTTATCAGAATAACAGTTTGAGTAAAAAGTTGAAGCAAACTTTAAAACTACACATTTCTAAAGTTATACATTCATACAAACAAAAAGTAACAAAGTATTAGTGTTTGGAGTGTTAAAAAGTATTAGTGTTTAAAGAAGTACAAGGGATTTCAATGGCGTTGTATTTTTTGAAGCTCACCCCCAGATCCTGTGCGTGTATATATGGGTAAATCTCTGGCCACTCTTTTCAGGATTTCCTGTTGGGCCTCTGGTCTCTCCTCTTTCTCATACAGCTCTTTTTCAGCCTTAGGGAGACAGAACTAAGAGACACAACAGGATGTAAGATTGTGAGTGCAAATAGACTACTATGAATATGCATATGCAATCAAAATCAACCAGAAACTTTCAAAACACTTTTTAATATTACTAAATTTTGCCATCTTTATTGGCAAGATAGACACATGACAAGAAATTATTTGACTTGCACTGTCCAAATGAGCTCAGTGTGTTAAAGCATGTGTGCTAACTGCTAAACCAATCACGCCCCACAGGCAGTAAAAAAATGCAAAAACATAATTTTTTTTGGCTTTCTTCCTCTTCTCTTCTCTGTCATTACATTTTGTGGTAATAAAACTACAGAGCAGCCAGAGTTTAAAAGCTCCCTCTGCTGCCGCTCCTCATCCAGATGTGAGGAACATAATCACATACGCATTACAGAATGATAAATATTTTGTTCCCCGATGACCCAGGCGAAATGAGAACCTGAGAGAGTGGCATTAAGGCTTCATATGCACTTTCGGTCTTGTGAACTTACAATGGCTGCCACGTCTGAGGCTGAGACTAACATGATCTAGACCAGTGCAGTGTTATTTTAGTATACTACCATAGAATGCAATTTTAGTAATTCAACCTTCAAAGGCAACATATTTTAACACAATTTTCATTTTATTTTTTAGCATCATTTCACTTATATTATTTTCTTTTAATAGTTTTTATTTTAGTAAGCAATAACAACGCTGGACCAGTGATTCTCAACATATCTGTTCTGAATGGGTCCCAAATAAGAAAAGGAAATAATAAATAAATAGACGCATCTATCAAACATTATATTAAACAATGTTCTTAACCTCAAAGCTTTTTGCTACCAATTTCTACAATGCTTTGATACAAATTCATCTGTCGGTCGATTGGTAGAAAGAATGAGTAGACAGGTGGCAACTTTCCCTCATTCTCAAAATCCAGAAACTGAACTAAACAAAGTAAAATAAAATACAGGGCAGACTACATTAAACATGATATACTGTTGGGCCACCACTTGATCTCTAAACTAAGCAAGACGGAGGCAAAACTAGTAATGAGAACAATAACAGAGACAAAGAGAGAGACAGTACCTCTTTTGAGGGGATGGCAGGTTTGGAAATTATAGTCTTCCAGTAGGACCATATGAACATGAAGAAACAGAGGTGAAACACTATCAGATAAAAAACTGCAAGAGAAACAAAATGAGGGGAATTTTAGAAAAACAAACAATAATTCATACGTACTTTATAAACCAAAAAATAAATGCTGTTGCCTGTTACTTCATAACAGAAATGGGATGTTTTGTTCATTCTGGTGTGACAAAACATGTGACTAAGAACAGTAATCAGAGGCCAGATTAGCCAACAGGAGAATTCGTTAACTGCTTTTGCAATTTCGTGCACTTGGTTTCACTGGCGTTCCTCTTACCTTGCTCCTCTGTGTTAGTGATTGTGTCTGCAGAGAGAAAGAAGCAAAGGTCAATCGGCAATCCCATCAAGAACAACTGGCCTGATTCACAAAGCCATCTGCTGAGTGCTGGGATACTGCTAATGCTCTCTCAGCTCCCAACCGCCCAGTTCCCTCCAGTTAGGCCAGAGCGCCAGGCGACTGGTACTGCCATCTGGCAAGAGTGCTGTCAGAGAGAGCCTTGTGTCCATCACGGATGGAGAACCCCGGATAATCTTTTATTCATTAAATAATTATTTTGATTAAATACATGTATTTTTATTTCATCAAGTATTTCAATAAATGCTTAAATATTTATTTTAATAATCAAAAAGTACTTCCAATGTCAAAGTATGTAGGAGGTTTAAATGTGCACAACATATTGAAAGTTTAATCATTTCCATTTGTTTCCCACTTGGTTAATTTTTTAGTCTCCCTAGTGTTACAATTGTGTTATTTTATTAACATCTGATTTAATGTGAATCATATAAATGTCGATTAATCT
This sequence comes from Siphateles boraxobius, assembly GCF_051911475.1. Taxonomy (NCBI): domain Eukaryota; kingdom Metazoa; phylum Chordata; class Actinopteri; order Cypriniformes; family Leuciscidae; genus Siphateles; species Siphateles boraxobius. The sequence goes on from NW_027508866.1 coordinate 6,655,207, forward strand.
TTTATGCGAATTTGACACAATCCTAAGTTTCATTTGTGAAATAAAATAAGAAACGCAACAACAGAGCAAAAGTTAGAGTCATACCGTCAGATTTCTGAAAGGATTTACAAACCTTTATATCAAAAAAGAGAGGGGAATCAATAAGGAAGGGTTTAAAATATATCACTGCACTTTACTAGGGTAATAAATGGACTAGAACACACAATGAGGGAGTATTTTTAGAAGCTGATGGGAAAGTAATAACTGGGTGGAACTACAGAGACTGCAGATCACTGAAGTGGTTAACAACAGCTTTAGTTAAAGACTTAAACAGCATATAGGCCTACGTTTTCAGTCATTTATGTTTCACACTTTATATCTAAAAAAAATTATTCACCTAAGGAGTTCACGCTTAAAATGCAAAAAACAATTACAGAATTTCCTTCTTTTTTTAAAGAAAATGTAAGAAACTTTAAGTCTATTTAACAGGTAACGAGATAGACTAATTGTGCATTCTATATTTACACAACACAGAAATGATTATGTATAGCAGCATTCAGTATATCATGCCATGAAACTGCTGTCACTGTTTGACAAACGTATAAATGTATAAATCAGAAATCTTCCGAGACATATCTCGATTAGATATAAGTGAGCTTTATGTCACTGAAAATGAATAATATATTCGTCATTCATTTAAGTAAGACAGCTTGTCAAATCAACCCTCTCAATCAGTTAAACACCTGGGCTTAACGCTCGAGCTTGAATTAACACTGTGCATACAATAACTGAAATCAAACTAGTTCATTCATGGCTTTCGACGTGAATTATGCACATAAATAAATACTATACAAAGAAACCGAGCTGAATTTCGATTCATATCTGGTACCAGTCACTGTCACTTCCTGCCCTGATCACCACTGCAACAACTAGCCATCAACTTTTATCTACTGTGTTAAGTCTACTAGGGTCGAAAAACTTACATATACAGAGCTCCACCACGTAAGCGTAGTAGGACCAGCACACGACCAGGTTGATAAAAATCACAGGTATCCAGGATAAGCCCCGTTGACAGCATCTTACCGCCTGAGAGGGCGCCATCTTTAATCCGAGCCTCGGAAAGGGTGTCGGTGACGTCACGGCACGAGGCTCGTCCGATCGACGCGCTCGGAGAAAAACAAAGAGCCGCTTAACACACCAGCAGCACATTCATTCCCCCATTATCGTCCAATTAAGCGATAAATCAATAACACAATAAACATTCAATTTTCCTCCCATATGTAGTTTTGTTTTATCATGTGACAATTCCGAGCCTTATGAACCCAAATGAAATCAACATTCACCTTTCTGCCATTCTGCCTTGCATCTAATCGCAGTTTATTTAAATTATTTTATTTCTTCAATGACGCGAGAGTTTAAACCCCTATTTATTGTGTTTATATTTTATATTATAAATTTTATATTATAACTTTATATTATAGAATGTATGTATTTTATAAATATAAACTTATTATATTTATAAAATAAAATGTACATTGGTGCTCTTTTAAGTGTTATATATATTTTTTTATAAAATAAAAATACACTTATTAAATAAAATAAATATTTAATTAAATAAAAAAACTGAATTCATCAGTTCAGCATTAGTTTTCTAATTTTTTTATTAATTTATTTTTTTCATAAAAAATAAATAAATAAATTTTTTAAGAAGGCCTATTAAGATACACACATATATATATATATATATATATATATATATATATATATATATATATATATATATATATATATATATATATACATATATCTGTGTGTGTGTGTGTGTGTGTGTGTGTGTGTGTGTGTGTGTGTGTGTGTGTGTGTGTGTGTGTGTGTGTGTGTGTGTGTGTGTGTGTGTGTGTGTGTGTGTGTGTGTGTGTGTGTGTGTGTGTGTGTGTGTGTATTGTAATAGGCCTTCTTAAAAAATACTTTCAAAAATCAACATGCTTATGGCTGTTTAAATGTGCACGTTGAACGTTTATTAATTTGTTTTTATTTTCTCACTTCACTTGGTTAAGCTAATTACATGTCATTGGTGTTACATTGTTGTTATTTTATGAAAAACTATGATCACTAGGCTACTTAAATTCATATTTTATGAGACTTAAACTTCAGACTTCCATTATTAATCCCCGAGGGGAAATTAGGTGTTACAGCAGCAACAACAGAAAAAAAAAGAACGAACAAAAATAGACAGTCAACCAATAATCGGAATATTTATTAATTACAAGAACCATGCAATGAATCAATTCACTTGCCCACATATAGGCTACACACTCAATAATCTCACAATACTATCAAACAATGCCACTCAATCCCTTGGTCCAAGCAAAAACATTCCAATGTATTATTTAAAATAAGACAATTCAATTAATAACAACAACAAAAAAAGTAATTAAATGTTTGTAATTTTCCTGCAACTCGCCATCAGGTCAGCAGAGGGAAGCAGCAGAGTATTTCAGCATCACTGCTGGTCTCCCACTGAGACAGTGAAGGGGTGAGAGGACTGGAGCGTGGGACGCAAAAATCAATATTACAGTCTGGATGGATTTGAATCACCCAGCTAAATTTAATCTAGTTAATGAGTTAGACTGGATATCCCAAGAGTCACTTTCATCAATGTGGTACTTTTCATTTGTGCTTAATTTGATTCATTGTCAGTTTGCTGGCTAGTAGGTGGGCTAGATAGTAAGTCGGTTTATTTGTGAGTTTTATTGGATTCGCTTTCCACCCTGTGCCCTGTCCTGCAGGGGGGATTCCAACATTGATGCCAGATGTGTTTCATTTCTCTGCACTGTAGAAAACAAACTCCTCTGGTCCTCTCTTTCCAAACCTCTCTTCTCTTCAGGAGGTTTCAGAAGTGAGTTCGTCAGAGAACCAACAAAACAAAGAACAAATAGTCTATTCCTGCACTTACGTGTGATAAAGAGATCTTGTGCTGAGCCTGATTTAGAACTCTTGTTTTTGATAAAATACTCTCGTCTCACACACACACACACACACACACACACGGTCCGTCTCACTCTCTTTGTGCTCTGCGCTTTATGTAAATAGGAGTCCTTTTTGTAAGCCTATTCAATTTACAGTGACTTATATTCAGTAGCTACAGATTCATTTCAAATGATACAATTAAAAGCAGTCTTGAGCATCTATTGACTGTAATGTGACTGAGTGGTTTGTACACACTTGGATGATAAGGGTAACAGTATTTTTTATTGATAAATTATAGCCTACTAAATTAGCTTGCACAATTTAAAATATGCAATGCTTGAAATCTAAACTCACTCGGAAACCCCCCAAATTCTTAATCTTGCCCTCATGTATAGCTGAACTAGTCTTCTTCCTCTGGGTGGCCTAGCTGTGAATTTTCTAAATTTTGCGGTTTGCAGCACATGAAACTTGTCTTTAAAGTCGGCATTAAATGAAAATTCTCCCTATTTTCTAAGTGGATGTTACTGATCTTATTGGGAATTATTCATCCATGCATGTTTCATTTACAAAACATTTTTATGTTTACATTTTTTATATATATGAATAATAGGCTTTAACTACCTTCTGGTAAATTGACAGTTATTGACAGAATTTGTCAGTTATTGACAGAATTTGCACTTTCTGTAAAGCTGCTTTGAGACAATGTGTATTGTGAAAAGCGCTATACAAATAAATTTGAATTGAATTGAATTGAATAGAATTTAGTTATTTCAGGTGGGCTGACTTTTTAACCAATCAACACCCAATGGATTGAACCAAGTCCCCACCCGACCCTACATTTCTGTTCGATAATCTGTTTCACTCCGATGTACATCACAATACAGAGGAAAACATCTTTAATTATGTTTGAGCCTCTTCTAATAGGTAGGAGATAGGAAGTCTCAGCACAGAGTAATGTGTTGTTCTGTCTGGCGAGTCACCCCTGTTTAGTGAGCCCCAATGAAAGCACCACTTAAGGGATGAATGAATTCATTGTTTCATTGCAATGAGGTGAAGGAAGGAGGAAAGAGGCCTGTTTTAAAAGAGAGAATACTGCGCAGATAAGGACAGAAAAGTAGATGTATACATGAATGGATGTAGAGGGGGTGTCATTCACCTACTTCAGAGGAGACACCAGTGGCGGTCCTGGGTCACTTGGTGGTGTACTCAAGACAAAAACTATATTTTTCTCCAAACTCTTTATCGATAACAAAGTGTAGTAAAAAGAAATGAAAAAGGTAAGTACTTTACACAAAAGTCTCGAGAGTATGAGAAAAATATTAAAACTTAAATATCTTGAAATAATTTTAGATATTAATCTTAGGTTCCATGTTACAAAATGTAGTAAACAAGGTTTTTTTTCTCCAAAGAAATTGCTCTTTTCTAAACTTTTCTCTATAAAATAATCTATTTATGATTTTCTGAAATATATGGGATTTCTTAAATTAAAACATTCATATTCAAAATCTAAATCTGACATTCCGCTAGATAGAATCATGCTACCTAATCATACTTTTTTTTAAGTGCATTCAAAATCCACTTTGCTCAAATACATAAAAAATGGATGTGCAGGAGAAGAGAGATGGGTGTGGTGTGTAATCTCATAAGTAAATAGCAAAAAAGAAGATACAAACAGGGAGAGAGAATTTCTTTAAAAATAGGGAGATCATGAAAGTCAGCAAGAGCCAGAGAGACACTGATGCAGAGATGAAGATACTGGGTAGGAGAGGTGGGCCAAACTCATGATGACAGGAACTGATAAATAAAAATAAGTTCTAATGACTAAAGTCCTCAAGACTCCAGCGAAATAAGTGTGACAAGCAAAAGGATGGGCTACAAGAGCATGTAGGCTACTGATGAGAATTCCTACGAGAATTATGTGTGTGTGGGAGAGAGATTGTGGGTGGTTGAGTGGGAGGGGCATAAGAAGAGAAGGAAGGTTATTAGAGAGAGACAGTGAATTTGAGACGACAAGAGATTGTGAAAGAGAGGGAAATTATGGGGAAAATATTTAAGTCTTGACAGTGCACACCAATCACAGCCATATTCATTACAAAAATTCAACACCCGTACAATATGTCCTCCCTCTAATGTACAATACACAGGCTTGGAGTGGTAACATATTTCGATCAGATTGAAATTTTGAGCAGCTTGTTTGTAAATCTATCACAGCAGGGATGCTGTAACCAAACCTGTGTTGTCTTTTGTCCCATACGCAGTAATGCTGATAGCAAGAGAACACAGACAAAAATAGGAAGGAAAGATCTGCATGAGTAACTGGGATGGGAGAGATGGGAACACTTGGATGAAAAGAGGGAGTGGATGGGGAGAGAGAGAGAAAGAGGGAAAGAGGGTAGGATGATGACAGCCCCTGGCTCCGCTCCATTGCTGACGAAAGCTGCTAAGACCCTCAGTTGCTATGGTGACCGGTTGGAGCAGTCAGAGGAGAGGAACAGAGAGAAAGAGAGGGAGAGGGAGGGCGGAGGCTAGAGAGGGAGGAACAGAACGAGAGAGAGAAAGAGGGAGCGCTTGAAAAAAAGAGCAATAGACAGAGGGAGGGAACGAGAGTGGAGACGGAGATAGATGCACATTGCTAGCAAAAACAGTCTATAGAAATATAAAGGGAAAAGGTAATTTATTTATTTATTCTTATCAGTTATATTTCATTCATCTGAGCGTGAGGTTACAAAAAGAGAAAGTGTGAGGGTAGACTGAGACGTCGAGACGAAGGAAAAGACACACTGCAGTGGAGCTGGAATATGGATGCACAGTCTGAGAGCTGTGAACCACCGCCATGTGACCCTCAGCCTCCAGGTAAAATCAGAAAAGCCTTAAAACTGTTCGGCAAGCGGAAGCCTGGGAGCAGCGTCGCTACCATCTTCTCCATGCGTGGGAAAGGAGATGGAGGCCCTAAATCACCGCCATCAATTAGCAAAACCCTGGATGGATTAAAAGAGCCTACTGCCCCAGAAGCAGAGGCAGAGCATGTGGATCTCGACCAGGATGATGAGAGTCAACAGGAGGACGCTCCAATGGAGGAGTTCACGAGCGGAAACATGAATTCGGAAACCACCCCTACTCGGCATTCCATCTCCTCGCTCACTTCTGCTAAGTCTTTGAGCTTCCTCAATATGCTTCGCAAAGGCCGGCGGGGATTGACTGGAGAACGGCAGGCTCAGACCGAGTCTCAGAGGCCTGGACGCCAACGGAAGGGCCTAAAGGGATTGTTTGGTACAGTACGCTGGCGTGGTAAAGAGAAGGAGGATGAGGAGGAGGAAGAGTCTCAACCTGGCCCTCCTCTTCTTGCTTCCCGCTCCAATAGTGTTGAGATTATAAAGGAGAGTCTCACATTAACACCTGGGCCTCCGCCTCGCTCTGTGGAGGACACAGAGAAAAAGCTTCTTACACCACAAGAGGGCCCTACGTCATCTGAGGACTCTGCAAAGGTGAGCGAGGTGAACAAACCTCCAACAAATGAACGCTTGAGCACACTGCTCGGAGATATCTCATCAATTTTGAGCTTTGATTCACTGACGGCATGTGGAGATATTGTAGCAGATGTTGAGGCAGAATGGGTCAAAGCTAGCAGTAGAATGGAGGGAGCACCTAGCACACAGAAAGTGGATAATTCTGAGAAGACTTCATCTTCTACAACTTCTACAAGATCAAAGCCTAGTCCTTCTCCTACTTCTACTCTAAGCCCCACCACCTCTTTCAAATCTTCCCCTACTTCAGCAACCAAACCCACCCCTTCACCCACCACCACCAAAGCTTTTCCCAGCCCTTTGACAAAACCTGCAGTCACCTCAACGTCTTCTTCGGTGACCAAAATGTCACCGTCTATGCCTACTAGCCCTTTTATCCCTATTACCCCAACATCCAGCCCTCTCGCTAAACCCACCCCTACATCATCAGCTGTGCCCATAACCCAGCCTACAACAACACCTATCCAAATTCCTCAAGCCACTGCAACTTCAACTAGTCCAATTATTCAACCTAAACCAACCCCTACATCTGTCTCCACTACACAGCCTGCCCCAGGTCCTTTATCAAGCCCTACAACCAAACCTATCACTTCCCCGGCCAAACCTGCCCTGTCTTCTGAATCTAGCCCTGAAATCAAACCTGCCACACAATCTAGCTCCAAAACTACGCCCCCGACCAAACCTATCCCAACCTCTACACTCATTCCTCTATCACTCCCGACCACTACTTCTGAAACCTCCCCCTCTCCCTCAATTTGTTCTACCCCTGAAACTACTGCTGTTACCAAAACTGAACCTACCCCAACCCCTGTGACTAAACATACCCAAGTATCAATCCCTGCAACAAAACCCACTTTGAGCAATACCCAAGAATCCAAACATACTGCATCTACCTCTGCAACCAAACATACTCCTTATCCACCACCATTTGGTAAACCTACCCCAGCCCCTGCACCAACACCAAGACCAAAACTTGTAACAACATTTGGATTATCAACAAGCCGAAACACTGCTCCTATTACCAAGCTTGAGACAAAACAACCCACAGGACAAACTTCAAAATCTAGTACCCACACTGGCACAACATCTGTAAGAAAAGCCTCCATCTCTGAAACGGCTGCTTCTGTTGCTAAACTTCCATCTGCTGTTGCCCCTTCACACTCTACATCCATGCCTGCTCCCATTCTTACCTCTGCCACCATGAAATCACCCACAGTTACTTCCACGCCACACATTCCTGTCCTGAAGTCTCCTCCAGGTATTACTCCATCCTTCATTTCTTCAAAAAGAGCTGAAGATGATGTCGGCATGGATTTGAGGCAGGACCTGTTAAGACAAGAAGGAACTGATAATAGAGACTCAGCAGCTACTCAAAGCATCAGCAAGTCTGTGAAAAGGGGCCCTGCAACAAAGCCCACAACTCTAAGTAAGATCCCTGTTTGTGGTGGGGGGAGACCTGCTAAGCTCCATCATCGAGATTCCCAGCCAAATGGAGATGATGACCACTCAAACCTACCAACACCAGTACACGAAGAGGAAAGTCCGTTCACTCTCTCACGGGAAAGCAGCAGCAAAGAGGCCCTCAGCGATGTCTCCACAGAATCGGGGGCTGTCACCCCAACCCTCTCCCACAGCCAAGAGGACATTCTTCATGGCAAACTTAGTCTCCAGACACATCTAGGAGCTGGTGCAACAAGTTTAAGCAGGGAGTCTAAGATCCCCATCAAACACGGATCTACTGCAACCTACCATTCTGTGCAGGGGAGGGCAGAAGCTGCACGCTCCAAGATACCAGTGTCCAAAATGCCCGTTCGTCGGACCAGCAATAAGCCTGCCCCAACAGCTACAGCTGCCGTCACCCGAAAGTAACTAATCCTATCTATGACAAAACCCTGACACATTCCACTCACCACAGTTTTCTCAAGAAATACTTTTTAATATATTCGGTCAGGCATCACTGTGCCTGGTTTACGCCTTTTTGCAGCAAATATCCTCACAGGAACAACTGGATTGTTATCATTTTTTGAACTATTTCACACACCAGTGTTAATCACACAATTCTTTTATCAGCTGGGTGTTTCTATTCATATCACTCTAGAACAGACTGAAGCTGGATTCAACTGTGTGCCACCAGGAACAGATACACATGCACAGGCCCTGTCTAAACGATCCCCACGGCAACCAAACATGCAAATTAAATGGCAGGCACTAAAGCACAAGAGCCCTCACCTGGAATCCAAAGCCATTTAGACCTTCTCTGAGGAAACAATAAATGCATCCATCCATTATCTCCGGCGTCATCCATAATGGTATTTTGTGGTGATTAAAAGCCTCAGAGAAGAAACAAGCAATCCAACATCAAGTCTTGTGGTTTTTGTCCAGGTCTACAACACACTAGAGGGCCCCAGTATCATCACAAAGGTGCTTTTTTCTTATCTTTCTGGACTGCCACAAAGAAAAAAATGTTTTGTTACAGAGCAATGGAGGGATCTTTGTAGCATTTGTTACTTGGCCTTCTTTTTTAGATTTTCTTGTCTGGTGTCTTTTCTCCAAATTTTTCTTTTTCAAGTGAATTTTGTGGATCAATGTTAGTCTTCTTGGAACTCCCACGTGTTGTATGCAAACAAACTGGATATCTTACCTGTACAGTTCATGCCAAGACGGGATATTCCACAGCATATTTTGAATGTATGTAGCAGAACGCATGCCCTACTTTTTCAACCAGACGAGCCATCGCACTCTCCCCACAGATGTCCTTTTCTCTCTGATTTTTAAACACTGTGTTAAGTCACACAGTGCCTGTCAATTGTAACAAATGTGTATGTAACATCATGTCATCGAAGAACCATGAGGCATATGGATCTAACTCTGTGGATTTTTCTTTCTGCCTGCTCTGAACTTTTTTGTGAGACTGCATTAAAGAAGTCTAAGGACAGTAGAGGTGATGTTTCACAGGCAGTTGGTGGTTATAGGTAAGCGAAGACTTTATGGATGACTGTGGTGTCAAGTTTTGGATGAATAGATCATTTTCTTTCGAAGTTGCCATCACATGCACATGTTTAATAGAGTACTATTTTTGTGTGTATGAGTGTGTATATGTGAATGAGTGGGTGTGATTATCTTAAATGTCACATTGTTTCCTATTTAATCAATAAAATGTGATTATACCTAGAACGATTTCAGTGTCATGCAGGGTGCTTTATGGTATGGGAATCGATTGCATAGGACAGAAGTACGTTGAGAGAGACTGGCGGTGCAGTACATTGCCCTCTGTAGTCACATTATGTAACCATGTTACTCTTTGGTACGAGGACAGTCAGTAGATGTGGATCCCCACAGAGCTTTCCACTATAAAGACCCAGACCCCCACCCCATCCCACCCCCCTCTGCAGGGCCATGCTGCCGGGCTGAAAAACCCACTGACCTGAATAGCAAACCTCATGAATGTCAGCATTTGCTGGTCAGTGAGCTGTATGCTAAGATGCTAATACGCTATAGAAATTCCCACCACGCAACCATGCAGCTGCTGTATGCAAATTATATGTTTCTAATGGGTTATTGCTGTGTCTAAGTGGAACAAGGATACAGTTATTTAAATTAGGGGAACCCAACCTTTATAAAACTTAATTGAGGGTATGAATGAACACTGAAATGGGGGAACAGTGGTGCACAGAGAGAGAACGAGAATGAGACAGAGAGACTGTGATACAGATGGGGTGAGAGAAGAAGGAAGGGGAGGGCAGAAAATAGCAAGCCTTTTGGTTCCATCGCAGCTGTGTTTTTTGACAGTCGTGACATAACAAGAAATGCTGAAAGCGGAGTGTAATGCATACACTATATTAACACTACAGCTCTTTGAAACTCATACTATTGAAATCAAACAACAGCAATTGATATTTGTAAGGACGGAGATTTATTTGGTGTTGATCTCCATCACGGGGTGAACAGAGGTGGAGAGAGTTTGCAAATTTCCCATAAGGAAAAAGAAAAACAAAGGATGGAGAGAGACCGCACAAACAAGTCTCTGTTGTCCAAATCAGAGCCCAGGGCAGTAGGACTGTTTAACTGGAAAAACACGAGGTCTTCACCACTTCACAAGGTGATTAGCCAAAGATCAGCTCACTGTTAATGGAATCCGTCCCTTGCTTATGGATCTGAGACCCCCCTGGGGTCTGAAGATGATGAAAGGCAAATACAGTAAATGTTCTGTTTTTCCGTCACATAATGTGTTGCTCCAAACTCTGCAAAACCTGAGGTCTGATAGTGAATATGAATAATGATGATGATCACGTAGCCTCAATTACAAAAATTGAAGCGAATCATTGTAAAGCGAAAATGTCAAACGCAGCCTGCAGTCTGATCTAAGGCAGCAAAAAAGATGTGTGCACAAGATAAATCCAGCATGAGAGTCCTATTTTAAGCCCTAGCTCAAAATAGGATGAAATTGTCTAAATCTAATGGAATATAGTCTGGCATGCTAATGCAGCCATGCTAGACAGTACCAGAGGTGATCCTCCCCTAAAACAGATGGCACAACTAGCCTTATTCATATTTACACGCAAACAAAGAATTGCATGAAGACATAATCACAAAGAATGGGATTAAAATGCGATTTTAAGATTATCTGCATATGCTTTCAGTTTTATGTGCATCCAAACATGAGATTAATGTCATAATCTCTCGAAGAGATTTGTTTTGAAACATGAAACTTGGTGAAAACACCATTTCCTACGTCTCAAAGCAAAGGCCCAGTGGAAATGCATAGTTAAAATCTTCTGATGGTATCATATTTCTATGTTGCCTGATATTACATACCCTTCAGATCATATTCCTTTTACAATAATGAGCAATGCGAGCTGGATGGATTGTCATAAACTCTCGACACTTTAAAACAGGTCGTAACAACAGAATGTGTCTTATTCCCTATCGGTGTATATACAAACTCCCCCAGTGAAAAGACGTTCTCTGTTAGATGTTTGGCTAATTATCCATGCTCCACTGAAAAAAACGTCGCTATGGCAACCTCACTAGGTCAGCCAATGGGGGGCCGGGAAGAAGAGGGGTGTGGTGAGGAGGCAAGGATGTTCTAAAATGGACTCACGTTACATACTTAACAAAATGTATCTATCCAAAATGTATGTAGTGTATGTGACAGATGGGCTGTACTGAACATTCTAGCTGTAATGAATTTACTGTATCACACTTGATCACATGTTTCTGGGTGAACAGTACGTGAGAAGGTGTGAGAGGCGGGATGGAAATGTATTCATGTTTCATTTTGTTCTGCAGTTATTCATCACACATGACAAAGACGCATACATATAAACAAACATACAGCTCAAAGCCAACGTTATGTCATCATTTTCAAAAAAAAACATATGGTTTACCCGAACATATGATTTTATTATGGTTCACATTTTAAATGAACTAAAAATAACATGCTTACAGGTGAATATAAGAGTATCATGATACATTTTAAATAAGTACTTTTGTTATTGTGATCTATATAACGCTTTTTGCTGTGTCTACTGAGTGAAAGCTGAAAAAGCACCTCTAAAATTCTGTTCAGTCTCAAAGTGCATATCAACACTGATCTTTTGGCTGGCAAACTACAGTTAATTCATTTCACGGCCTAAATTGTTGATGAAATTGTGGAAGTATTTGCCAGAAAAGATGTGGTTATAATGAGGCTGAATGACAGGCATGATTGCAAGAATGACAAGACAATTTGGTCTTCAAAAATCAGTGGTTCTTAACTGTGATGATGGTATGGGAGAAAAAAACAAATAAAATGCAACTACTCTTAAAAGTGCACATCATTTGGTAAAACCAAAATTTTAAAAGGAAAAAAAAACACTTCCAATTTCTTTTGTGGTTGATGTCTAAATCTGTATGAAAATCAGGTTTCTGAAACAAAACCACTTGAGAACCATTGAACTAGACATTTTGCTTTCAGACAGCACACGTGCCTTCATTTTACCTAAAATTACAACCTTGGCATTTCTTGACACCTATAGTCATATCATTTCTGTATTGCTAGTACTCTAAATGAAATAATACTGATTCCTACAACAACAAAAAAAGATAATATCAAATACACAATCATAAGTTCAGACATGCATATAGATTTGTTCAGTGGTAATAAAACAAAACTTTTAAAAATCTAAATGTTCATCTTGGGGTTCAAATGATATTCTTGCACTGAATAAATTCTGCAATCATTTCAATTTCACTTTAAGCAAATCTGAGGGTCAGTTGCGGTACAACACACAATGACATTGAGAAATCAGGCTATTCAATCAAAAAGATTATGATAATAATCATTTTGTGCTAAATTATTTAAAAGCTTTATCTATTAAATAAAATAAACCCTTTTCAATGGCATCTTATCTGAATGTCATTACATTCATAACATGCTGAAACACAAATTCAGCTTGTCTTTGGTGCTAAATTATTCCTTCTGGAATGTTCCTGAGCATCAGAGAGGCACAATAAGTGTGTTGCAGGGATGACGTATTTGTGTAAGCCAAAACCCAGATATGACATTTTAGCACTTCCGGTTCCATCGTTCCCAAGTCAGTAGGGGTTTTTAATGGGTTTTTGGTTAAATGCCAGAAATAAGGTCTGTAGTGAACAAAAGCACATGACATTTTCATGTGTGATTCTACAACACAAAATACATCAGTAATGCACTGGACAGGTAAACTAATTACTCACATAGCCTTGTGTCTATAATTGCCCTCTTGCAAACTATTATAACTGAAAAGTTCAGGGAAAATGTTTTTATACAAAGACTGAAAGAGTTTGCGGAAGTTTTGTGATGGCGATGTTAAAGTCATGTAACTGTATGCAGTTCGTTTATAGCATACGTTTAGCTTTTCAAATTTCATAAAAGTTGTTTAGATAGTGAACAACTATCTAGTCGATAGTCACATCTTATTTTCTGCAATAATCAAAAAGCCAATGGAATACAAATCCTATTGTGTTTTTGTCAAGGGAACTGGGAGGATGCTAACTTCTGGGCTGGCCTACAAAAATATGTCATTACTGCAGCCCTCTATAGGTCAGTACAAAAAACACTTATAATAAACAGTCTGTTTATGTCATTCTACAAGTCTTGTAGCTAAATATATAGCTATACTCATCCGATATTGACAAATGCAAGGCACTTGGTAAGAGAACGAATAATATAAATTGCATAGCGATATAGAGGTCAATTAACACAAAAACATTTGAAATAACATTTCTAAATTCATGTTCAGTACTGTTGGATATAAAACAGAACTGAACAATACCCTGATGTTTGTTAGAGTCTGTATGGCACACCAGGAACACTTTGACTTCGGTGTCTCATTTTTAACAAGCACGACCAGTTATTTCTTTGAGGTAATCCATGTCAAAGCTTCGTTATGAGTTGGCACGTTTGTGAAGTGTGAAGACCAGTGAGGGAATTTTCTACGTCTCACCCCTGAAGTGAACAATACGGGGTGAAAAATTCAAGAGTTGGTACCTTTGAAGTCCAAAAGGTGCCTATGTAAACTCAGGACAGGAAGCAGTGAGTAAAGCACCAGATTTTCCAAACTAGGTCTTGGATGACTGCAAATGCACAGTCGACGCTCTCTTCACGATCAGTCCTGATAAAAGACAATCATAAAAGTGTAACCTCTTCTGAAAGGAAGGCATGGAAAATGTACCCATTACCCGGATCCTTTCAGCTGAATTGTGAAGGTCACTTTGGGCTTGTTTTATGTCGTTACAGATGAGCCCTGCTCACACCAGGAAGTGTGTATATCCCTCCGCTCCAGTGACGATAACATCCATCCAGATTCTCATGGCTTCTGGGGAAGGAGCCACCATGTAATAAACCCGGTCATGCGTCTTCACACTAAACGTCAGGGAGGTGTTTGGGCTCTGATGGAAAATAAGAGTGTGGATGGAACAAGATTAAAGGGAGGAAAAAATTATCAATTGTAACAAAGAGCACCATTTTTGCAGCTCACCTTGTGTGCATTCTTTAGGTGGTCGTAATACACTTCCTCGATGGCTTGGAAGTAGATAACACCCTTCATTTTGGTCTCATGTTTATCTGGAGAAAAATAAAACCATCTATGTTTTTTTGGAGAGAGCATGCAGTTCAACCTATTTTTAATTGTATTATTTTACAGTTTAATAATACAATTTAACGAAGGTTAAGCTAAACAAGTAAAACTGTCAAATAAAAGTGGTGGGTAACAGATATTTGTATGATAAATCTGCCATGATTTGCAGGTTTAGTGCTGAACGTAGCCATTGTCTCCTGTGATGTCTTTAAAGGGCACAGCTCAGTGTTGCCCCCTTGTGGTGTAATCTAGTTTCATGGCAAATTTATTTTGCAAGGTCATCTTTAGATAATAGTTTTAGTTTAAGTTTACATTTCACTGTCATCCATGGAAAAAATTAAAACATGGAATTCAAGAAATATTCTGGATCCAATATCTATGGCCTGTTCATAATTACCACTGAAGAATGGTTAAAAAGAAAAACTGAATTTCTACCGTTCAGAACTTTTGCCTGCAAGATCTCTATTAGAAATGCATTACTGTAAGCACATTTTAAAACAAATATAAAATGAGTTACAAATAAACATTTAATATTCTATGATAATTCATAGCAGGCCACAGACACTGTTGATAAAGCTTAAACTCCAACTAAAAAGTCGGTGTAATTACCAGCATAATATGACAACGTCCTTCGATTACGGTCAAAGACGAACCAGCGCTTCTTCCATGTTTTGATTTTTCCACCCATTTTGACCAAGAACCCCCTGCAGGTCTTCTCGGTGATGGCTAGGTGAAAACAAGCTTCAGGATGGTGACCCGCTGCTTCGATGTGACCCCTCAGGTCAAATTCATCCTTTCTCACTGGGAGATAACGCGTCAAAGGACGAGACTAGAGACACAAATGGCAAAAATTAAACAAGGTCTTAAAATTGTGTGAGTGTGTCTGCACACACTCTTCTCAGATTTGATCAGAGGCAGAGATACACTCATTTATCAGCCACCCATATATATATATATATATATAGGTTGATTATCATCAAATTAAAACCATCCGCAATAAGCTTTTAATGTATGATTAATATTGTGTTACTGGTTTTATTATATTGCTTTTGTTTTTTTTAAGCTTCTGCTTTACTGAGTTTTTTATTTGTATCTCTTGTAAACCATTTTTGAGTACCCTGAAAAGCACACAATAAATAAAATGTATAATAATAATAATAATTATTATTATTATTATTATTATAAAGGTACATTTATTGCATTGTATTGGAACTACAGCATTTTATAATCATAATATAATCAATAAATATGGAAGACATAAATTTTAGGACAAAAATAACCCCATTACAAATTATGATGCAAAATACACAGAAAATGTACAGAAAATAAACATTTCTGGATGATAAATTCTAAAATCACCTGACAGTGATGACATGGCAAAAAGTTAATTTTGGATTCTGGCTTCAAATAGATTGAGGCTTTTATGATGCATCATCTATAATAAGAAGCGATCAAAAATTGGTAAAAACAAAACAAAAGAAGAAGTAGGTTTTAAGGTGTAGAAGTACAAATATTACTAATGAAAATTGTTATATTAGAATATTTATTTGTATGTATTCTTATTTATCCATTGTGTGTGCTTATAATAGATTATTTTCTAAATCAGTGCATCCATAATCAGTTTTGAATTGCATCAAATGCTGTAAGATTAATCTTCCTCTTTTCTATGTCCACTTGTCTCTCTCCCTGAGGCCTCATCCACACTACTGCGTTTAGTTTAGAAACGGAGAATTAAAACGAATACGATCTCAGTCCACACCAGCGTTTTAGCTGCGTATTAGAATTGATCTCCGTCCACATTAAAATGACTGAAAACGAGGATCACATGACCATTCACCTACACTGGGTGTGCGCGTGCCGGTGTAAACAGGAAACAGATTGACTGTTCCTCAGATTTCGCTGAGGTTGATAAGTGCCGATCTGGACATTCGAAAGTTTTCACACCATTCCTCAGGAACCACAACTTCATTGATAAAATGATCCCACCATGCGCAGGTTCTTTCCGGCTTAACCCAAAACCGACGCTCCATGTAAGGTCGATACCGCTGCTTCACATGGAGTCACAGATCGCTGGAATAATAGCTTGCCTCCGGCGCATGTCGGCAGTTATAGTATTGTAAAATGCAGAATTTACTTTCACTAACGTAACTGGTAGTCCAGGCTGTTGTTGTATGTTTTCTTCCGTTGTATGACACCCAATCAGAGAGCCGAGCGTGAGCCTCTGCGTCATCATTTCTAAAGTCCGTTTTGACCCGTCTTCACTAAAACGCCCTCCGGAGATTCAAAACGCGAAACGGGGTTGGCAGCGTTTCTACACTTCTCCGTTTTAGGTCTTCGTTTTTGCCGTTTAAGTCTGGACAGGAAGTAGCCTGGGAAAACCCAGACAAACTTCCGGCAAATTTAGATTTGCTCTGCAAGTTAGTCTGGCGAAGACCCCATACAAGCTCATTTCCAATCTTTCCAAATCGAGGCACCAATCACAAACGTTCAGGCGGCCTTTACAAGATGACGATCGATCTGATTGGTTTTAGGTCTATCCAAATTGCGCCCAGAGGCATTTGAGCGACGTCCGTTGGTGACGCCCCTTTGGAAGTGAGCTGTGAATGAACCTTCCCCAGAACCTAACTCAGTTACGACTGAGAAGGGTCTGGTTTTAACCAGGCTAGACGGGAGGGGCAAACGTAGCAAAAGGTCTCCGTTTCTAAACTAAAACGTAGTAGTGTGGATGGGGCCTGAGATTCACCTCTCTCTCCACAAGTTTCTGTCGGCGGTTTGTCTCTTCCTGCAGTCTCCTTTCCAAGTCCTCCCTCCTCCTCCTCTCATCTTCAAGAGCCCGTCTGCGCGACTCCATCTCCCGCTCCTGCAGAGGAGAAAGAAAACACACATTCTGATTTCATGAATCCGTATATTGGAATTTTTTTGATAAGCATGCAGAAGCAGAGAAAAGAAAGTTAAAAAAGAGAGCGATGTACCCTGTTCTCCAGCAGTCTGTTCTTCTCAGCTTGAGCTTCTCTTAGCATGCACTCCATCTCCTCTATCTTCGCCATGTTAGCTGTGCTGGTGCTGTACAGACCACACACACACACACTTTTTGTTAGGCATGGTGTTTTAAACTGATGATTTTCAGGTCTTAAGATTTTTCTAGTAAAAATCTAGTATAAAAATAATGTATTGTCCAATAAAATCAGAGGTGTAAACCCTTAACCTCATTTGGCAATGCGTTCCAGAGCATCTTAAGGTTCAGCTACTTGGAACGACCTTGGAATGCAATAAAAATTCCTCAGACAGGATCTGTGTATATCTGGGCTACTTAAAGGCAGACTTCTGTCTATACAGCATCCTTATAAACAGTAATAAATGCATTTAAACTCACAGATCACAAAATACAGATACACACACTTCTTACTTGACACAATGTTAATGCCAACAATATAATGATAGAGTTACTTTTCAACGTGGCATTTAAAGTGTATCAAGCGATTTTGCAAAACGCTGTTGAAAATTTAAATCAACACCCAAACAAACAATTTTGTGAATATTTGCTAGATGCCTGTGTGTGTCTGTGTGTCTGTGTGTCTGTGTGTGTAAAAAAATATTGTGTTTGTTATTTTAGGGAGGAGCAATGAAGGCAGGGTTCCAGCAAGTATCTGTAACATCTAAATGCTAAAAAACTGGATGCAAAAAAATAAGATTTGAATGGTCAGAAAAGACTTATCCTGATCTTCATCAAACTTTTGGTCTCACCTTGAGATGTTGTCCGGTGAACAGGCGGAAATGCTGGTCTCCAGGCTCTCTGTACTGTCCACGCTCATTGTGTCAAAGTTGTGTCCGTTATCCAGGTAATGGAATGGATCCAGGAAGACGTTTGTCTCAGACACCGTTCTATTGGACATCTCACTCATTCTCTGCCTCTCGTCATTCAGATACATTTGACCTGCTGCAAGACCAAAGGAGAAAATAATTTTTAAAAAATTTATTATAATAATAATTTAAAAGAAAAATGTATTTCCCTCGAGATTTACACATTTATATTATACATTTATCAGGGCTAGGATACATGGAAATTATATTATATATAATATATTCATATTATACAATTAAATGTCAAATGCTTAGAAATGTCAAAAAGAAACAGCACAAAACTTCACAATTAGAGGGATTATTGATGTTAATATCATTAATATGTTTCTTCATAGTCCTATACAAGTTTACATTTACGTATATTTAAACTAATAAATTTATATTTACCACTTCACCCTTTTTTTAACATGAGCTTCTGTGTTGCAAAATAAGGTGAATATTTTTAACATTTAATAACAATACATTTAATATATATTTCCTTTTATTAAACTGATTGAAAACATTTCAAGGATAAATGTCATATTCTCAGGACAAATATTAATAATAATAATAATAATAATACAAATATTAATAATAATAATAATACATATGTATATATATATATATACAATTATATATATTATTTTTTAATATGCTTAAAACTTGTAAAATTGTAGACCTGTAGAAATGTCAGTGTCATGAGATGAATCAGTGTGTTACCCTTGAGCAGGCGGCGAGTGTCCAGATCCCGGGAGGTGACAGACAGGGTGCGGGGGAGTACACTACCACAGCTAGAGCTTTGAGACAGTGGCATATGAGGCTACAGAATTAAGAATACAGAGCAAAAGAGAATATTTAAACTTCCCTTCCATATAAAACCATCAACACTGAAATTTTAAACGTAAATTGCTCTTTTAAGATTGTATAAAATACTTTTCCGATGTGCCGTATCTGTTGTCTGACCTTGGGAGACAGACTGCGATTAAGGGCAGAGTTTAAGGTTCCAGAGCTCTGCCTCTCTCTTTTATGGGACATCCCACTGTCACTCAGCAGAACTCCGCCCTCTTTACTGCAATTACTCCGCCTCCTCTCCTCCAGAGAGCGAAAGTGCTGGAATATTCAAACAGAAAGATAAAATAGTCTTCCAATATTGATAAAAACGTTTGGCATTCCTGAGCTTAGTTTCTTCTTTACTCGTAGACTTGGTTTGCAATACCTCCTTCATGGACACAGGGTTAAGAGGAAATGCCTGACCACCTGTTAGCTCAGAGTACTTCCTCTCTAGAGATGAAAGGTTTTCCCGTTCCTGAAGAGGAATTATGAATTATGAAATATGTATGAATATCCTTGGATTAGATAGCAAAATATTAAACCAAGTGTAATATATTGACTAAAGATAGATAGCACAAGTGCAATTTTCAAGAAATCATTTCAAGTTTCAAATGATAAACTACACATGTATAGGTCAAAAAGCAATCTGGTCATTTTGTAGTTAGTGGAACATGTCTATAATGAGATCTTAATGGGAAGTGACTTTATACATTATGAATTAAAGGTCAAATAGCTAAAAATAAATAAATAGAGAAGTTAGGTCTGTGAAACATCATCTTATATTATCTTTTTTGCAGTTACAACTTGGTTTGATATCGTATTCAATCTTTTTGGAATTGAATAGGCAAATGCTTAAGAGTTTATGATTTATGATTTAATTTCTTAAACAACCATGTAGAAAGACAAAAATTAATGCACCTCTTGATGGAAATAACATCACAACATTTATTTCCATCAAGAAGTGCCTCGGTTTTTGGTCAAGATCTTGTATTGACAATGTTATTCTGCTCATATACAAGCACTCTGTATCCAGCACATCCCAAAGACTTTCAATGAAGTTAAGGTCAGGAATCAGAAGATCCACTTCATGTGTGAAAATGATTCTTCATGCTCCCGGCCCTCCCAACCATTCTTTCACAATTTGAGCCAAATGCATCTTGACATTGTCATCCTGGAATATGGCTGTGACATGTTTTCCTACATGGTTGTGTTAAGAAATGAAAAGCTACACACTCCATTAATTAGTGTTAGAAGAACTGTTGCCAAACATATGCTAGAAACATAATAATCACTGTATATAAATATATCATACATTTATGTGTATACATATATATATATATACATACACACACTCACCCTTTGCAGCATATAAATGAGGTTGCTCTTCTCTTTCAAGAAGCTCTCTTTTTCCCGCTGTGCCTGCTGGGTAATCTGGGTTGACTGCTTCTTCAGGGTAAGTAGCCTCTCCTATAATGCAAACGGTTTTTGTGTACAGAGGGAAAAATATGATTATAAAAAGCTCTTTGTCCACACACAAACACTCCAAGGTTAAAATCATCTACACACACCTTGCGAGTGACAACAGATCTCTGATATTCTGCAATCTCTCTGAGGAGTTGCTGCGTCTGCGTCTCCTTCTCTTCATCTTGACGGCTCTCTTTTTCCAGCTCCTGAAACTCCAAATCTTCAAAACGCTTTGTTTCCGCTTCTAAAGCTTCAGTGTCCTACCAAAAAAAGCCAACAACACTTAGCATGTTTTTACATGGTGTGAGTCCAAACTAAACTAACTGAACATTCAGCAATAATTCACAGGATTGTTCTAAACAGAAAAGTGACTAAAAGGTCAGAGTCTCAGGAAATTTGGGTATGTTAAAACACAGAGAAGAAAGGCCTACCAACAAGAAAAAAAGGTATTTCCAGAGCTGTTGCAGAGAGGAAAAAACACAACAGGAAGTGTTTGTGAGAGACGGATTAGCTGGCCGCACAGGTGAGAGCAGGCACGAGGGAGACCACGGTAACTGACTGACCCTGGATAGCTGAATCTGCAGCTGCTCCTTCAGTGCTTCAGGACAGGTGTCCAACTGGGTCTTCTGCTCTGAAATCAGCTCAGCTAGCCTCTCTACTTTAACTCTCTCAGCCTCCAACCAGGCTTTGTCCTATAGCAGTGCGACGCGTATGGATGACATACACATACAGATCACACAGTGGTGAGATGGACACAAATATGATGGACAGAGAAATAGAGAAATTGCAAGGTTGGGTTAGAGCAAGGAAGAGGTAAACTGGAAAAAAGTGTAAGTAGATGTGACATTGGTGGGTGTAATTCACTAATAATGGAGTAGATGTTTTCTTAAATTTAAACTTTAAGTGCCAACATATTCATTTCAGTGTAAAAACGTTCACACTACGTAAGGTAGATAAATGAGACCCTCTTTTTGCCTTTTTGGAGACTTCATTCTGAAGTTTTGGTATACTATTTTCAATCTTTTCAAGCTATACATGTACATTGTCACCTGATGGTTACCTGAGTATGATTTCTTTGAGCATTTTTCTCCATGTTCCCCATTTTTTCATTGAGCTGCTCCAGCATTTCTTTATCGCTCTGTAGCTGAGTGACCTCTGCCTCCTGCTCACCATCTAAAAGAGCTCTCTCCACCTCCATCTAAGAAGAGATCAAGACACTGTTTATTGACTTTATTTCCTCAAGAACAGTGTTCTTACTGTTTACCCCCTAAAAAGACTAAACGTTAGTCGACCAAAATGTTAGTCGGATAGTCGCAGAAAAAAAACTCCACAGGAAGTGGCGATGTCACGCAGTCGCGTGAGGGACGCAGCGTTAATGGCGGGTCCTTATAGTAATTACAGTATGTCGGGCGGGAAATCCAAACGTTCGCTTAACATCCATCAACCTCATATATGGCTTATCATTTCAAACATTAGTAGTAGCAACTTTAAATGGCCATGTTAACCTAGATAAATGTGTGTTATTATTAGACACATATTAAACATATTTATCGCCGGCGGTACCCTTCAGGTTTATAGGGTTAATAAACAATTAAAATGTCTCCTTGCTATTTTTTCTGACACATTCATAATCATTACTTTTGCTGATGCTTTGCAGTAAGCTTTATGTGTGCGCTTGAAATGAACGGCGCATTTGAAATGGCTTAAATGAACGACTACTATTTGACTAGAAACATCTTCAGTTGGGGACAGCCTTACTGTTAACTAAAACTAGTTAAGTAGTAATTGTTATTGAAATAAAGCTAAAATAAATGAAAAATTACCTTAAACTTCAGATTTAAATTAGAAACGTTGCCATGGCAACTTTTTTGAAATAAGTTTAAAATACTAGTTGCAATCTCTAATTACTAATTTGCAACTTATTGAAATAAGTACTAAAATTACTTAATTGAACTGTATTGAAAAATAAAAAACTAATTAAAATGACAATAGTATAATTTACTAAAACTAAGAAACTAATAAAAGTTAGTTTATTCAAAATATGAATAAATACTATATTACATAAAAATATAACTAAAATAACACTGTTGCAGAATAAACAAATTCATTAGATCCAGAGATCAGTCTGCAAGAGACATTTACAGTAATGCTTTTGGCAAATGCTTTTATTCGAAACGGCTTGCAATTTCTGGGAATCGAGTCCATGAGCTATGAGTTACTAACGCCACCCTCTACTGTTTGAGCTACAGGAATGCTTATCATACATGTTACCTCACTTTAAAACACAAAGCTTTTCCTTTAAGCACACACACCTCTCTGATAGACTCGTCCATCTGTGTGTCTAGATCTCGGATCTTCTGTTCAAGTTCCTCGATGTTGTTAAACACCTGAATCCTCTCCTCTTCTATACGTGTCACTTCCTGCCTCAGCTGCCTGTCTTCAGATACCTGCTTAAAAAAAAATAAAACACAAAAACATTAGAGATCAGGTATAATTTAAAAGACAATGCACTTTATAAGATGAATGGTTTCAGTCCTGGATGATGATTGGGCAATTCAGTGTTTGTTCAGAACTCCTGCATTGTTTATTGTTTCTTGACTGATGTAACAAACACAACCACAGTTACATGAAGATCTGAGTAAAAACAAATACAGACATTCAGACCTGACATGGGATTGAACTCTGAAATGAATATCCAGCTCCTCATGACAGCTCTTTACGGATAGTTAACTAGGCTGTTTCTGAGGCCACAAGGTTTTTCAGAGACATTGCAGAGGAATGTAGCTCAGCAACAGATGCAAGACTACAGAGCCGCCTATGTCTGATAATGGCATCTGATCTCCATGCATTTGACATTTACCAGAAATATCCAGCAGTGTTTAAATGCAAACTGTGATCAGCAACTTCTTGATGTTATTTCCATCAAGAGGTGCATTCATTTTCCTACATGTTTTTTTTAAGAAATGAAAAGCTACACACTCCATCAATTAGGGTCAGAAGAACTGTTGCCAAAGATATAACATGCTAGAAACAATCATAAACTCTTAAGCATTGGTCTATTCAAATCCTTAAAATGCTTTTAGGATTTGAATATATATGAGATTCATAGAAGATATATATATATATATGAATATGGAATATTGTAATCGAATGTAATCATTTAATTCGATACAAAAAACAAGTGGTATCTGCAAAAAAGACAATGCAAGATGATGTTTCTCAGACCTAACTTGACTTTTTTTTGTGTGCTATTTTTTGCAATGACCTTTAATCCACCGGTGTCAGGGTGATTATTATTTTTTTAGGACATGTATGAAGTCTAAATATTGCTTGAGAGAAAAGGAGAAATGTGGGAGAAATTACATGCAGATCTGCATTCTTTCCTTGCATTTCTGTGTTTCTTTCCAACAATTACGGTCACATGTGTCTTGAGCACATTGAGCACACACACACACACACACACAGAGCAAATCCACACGGGAATAGAGTCATTTCCTGTTCCTCTCCTCTTGCAGGAGAGGCAATAACTGCCCTTCTCTCCTGAGAAACTCTATTAAACTCAAACACACCATTATGTCATTATAGGTATCCAATGGAAAAACACTTATCCCACAAAGTCCCCATCTTGAGCTGGAATTTGCACCTTAGGTGCTTAAAATGCAGACGGAATCTGTTTTAAAACTGTGTGAGGTCAGCGTTTTAAAACGTCAAAGTTCACTTCGTAGTGCATGTTTTGAAACAGACATCAACAAAGAGTGTCAGGTATAAAGACTCCACAGCATTCCCAAAATGTTCTGCATACTTAAGATCCAAGAGGACTTCATACTTTCCACTGCATCATTAGTTCAATCTGGGAAAATTGAATACAGAGTTGTAGGCTGCTTTATATTTGAACACACTGGCGATGATACAGTAAGAATAAACATCACTGTGGCAAGAAATTATTTGTAGACTAAATTAATAGAAGAGTGAATATCATGAAGAAATTAATGGTCATTTTCAACCTCAAATCAAAAGCTACTGTAAAAAAATCATTTCTAGTAAGTTTTTTAAAACCTGAATTTAAAAGCTGAATTATAAAAAACAATGATATATAACTACGATTTAAATAATATATCGATTTCTTTCACATTACACTGATGAGAATTAGATTAATTTGTTACATAATGAGAATTTAGTAACAAAGAGATAATTAATTACTTAATTATTTTACCTAATTATCCCAGAATTAAATAAAGAAAAAATAAGCAAGTTACATTAATATTTTTACTGTACAGGGTAGTCAAATCTTGCTTTTTTATTTACATTTTAAATATTTATGTATTTTTAAAATTAATTTAACAGATTAAATTTGGTACATCACATACAACATACATACATACAACAATATTAAATAAATATAATTAAAAACACTTTAAATTAATAAATAAATGTATATCATTAATTTATTTCCCATTACAGTAATGAGAATTTAAGAATTTAGTAATGGGCATAATACACTTAATTATCCTAAAAAATAATACCACAACACCAGCAAAAAAAACAATGGCCCTACAAATAAGATTTTTTCTTAATAATTTGGGTTGACCCAGACATGCTCTTGGATAAGTTGTGTGAAATTCAGAAAGTGATATTCACTGTTTGACATCAGTAATGGTACATGTTTTTTTCTGTATTCAGGTACATACTGTGCAGTGTCTCACCTTGCTGCGGAGATGTGGAGAGGGGGCTGAGCTTCGTAGGCTAGTGGTGGGTGACTGTGGCCTGGTCTCCCGGTGTCCGCTGAGTCTGCGCTGTCTCTGAGTCAGTATCTCTGTCCGACCCTTACCCAGATACCCACTATCCAGAGACACTGCTGCAGAGTCTGAGAACACAGATTCATCATCAGACACCTGCAGCTTCTCCAGCTCTCGGTTGATCTTCTGCAGGTCCGACACAGCTGAGACACCCGAATCAGTCTCCATCTGGCACAGATCAGACCGGCCCAGCTCAGAGCACAGGGACAGGATGGTCTCAAGACGCTGGCGCTCCTTGAGCAGAACGAAAAATTAAACAGTCTTAGGCTTCATTGATGATATGGATTTTTTTTATGTGAAACTAGTAATGGACAGTGTTTTGGGGGTTTAAAAATCTTAAAAACATTACGATGCTAAATTAATATTAATGTAAATTAATAAAATTAATGTCATATTTAAAATTCTGTTTTAAAAAAAAGCCTTTTCTACTAGTGGTCTCAGAATTGTGGATCATGCACTACCTGATACATTATATTATAAACCAAACTGACTGAGCTCAATAGTCTGAAGTTAAAGTGCCCCTATTATGTTGTTTTAAAGATTCCTAATTTAGTTTTAGAGGTCTCGTACAATAGGTTTACATGGATCTAGGGTCGAATACACTTCGATTTTCTCATAATATAAATTGCACATCACCTCATTTCTCAAAGAGTCTGAATCTGAAAACAGTCCGTTTGAATATTGTGTCTCTCTAATCCCCTACTCTGCTCTCATTGATCAGACGGCCCAGTCTGTTGTGATTGGTGAAACCAAACTCTTCCAGGCCTCAGCTACAACTACATTATTTGAGGGAGGGTCAAAGTAGATGTTGTTCGACGGCAGCCGATGAAGAACATACTGGCTGGCATTATCCAAACTTGTTACAAACCTACGCAGGTATGTTACGGAAGTGAGACAACTCTTTTCAGCAGTTTAGAATCTATTCTTTTTTTAGGAGACAATAACTTTATTGGTTGTGCACTTTGTTCTTTAAACCTTTTACATTTACAAACAGCTTATATTCAAAAAACAGAATAGGGGCACTTTAATCTTTGAAATACTAGATTATGCATAAAATGCGCTGTTTAGATTTGTATCATTGATGCCATCTTAGCAGTGTGTTGTGGGATTTGGCCCTGTGGAACGGAACTAATTTAGTTGCACAGACAAACAAACACACACACACACACACACATTCACTCCACACACCCCTGTGATCAGATGGTTTGACAACAATTGCAGTGCTTTAGCTCAGTTATCATGTGACCTAGAGGCAACATTTCAAGTTCTCATAAAGGTCTAAGTGAAAAGCAAAAACTAATTTAACATGTGTTTACCAGCTGGTTCATACACACTCAAGGTTTTGATTTAGCTGCGAATGTGATTTCATTAAGTCTATAGCACATAAAAAGAGTGTGAAAAATCCAGTGAATAGCACTTATAATACACAGATCAAAGTCCTCTTGACACTTTCATGTCTAACCATTCTCTCAAAGGATGCAAACTGAAGCCAAAAAGCTGGATTCAAGGCTGAGAATTATAGGGAATTAAAGCTCAAACAATATTTCACAATATTAACAAAATAAACTCCCTTACTTTTTGATTTCTGTGAATTTATTCTGATATACTTTAAAATGATTAGCGTATTTTTTTAGAGCAATAAGAGTAAGCTACAAAGTGTGCCGGATGCAAAAGTAAACTCAACATAAGGCACCTAACAAGTTTGCACCTCTCCCATGTTAGTTATGCTAGGATGTTAGGTTGCTAATCAAATATATTATATTATATTTTAACTAATATAATATATTAATTATAATATAATAAAATATCACATTATAACAAGCATAATTTCTATATTTTTTATATAAAATATAAAAAAATTATATAACATGAAGGGTAATTAAAAGGCATTAATGATATACTATATTATAAAAATAAAAAATAATATTAAAAGCCAAATAATAGAACAAAGTTTTAAATATAATAAAATTACTAATAATAAATCCAATAATAATAAAAACAATAATATTATCATGTGATATGTGATTTAACAGAGAATTCTGAAACCTGGTTGAGACTCCCTGTTGTGTTTGTTTTGGATGAGTGCAGGTCTTCTTACCAGTCTTTCCACTTCCTGTTCTCGAAGTCTCTCATCTCTTTGTCTCTGATGATAATCTCTGAGCTCTTCTTTTCCACTGAGAGAACTGATACTGCCCCTTCTCGACCCCATGCCAGGCCCCAGGCCTCCTTTACCAAATGACAACCGCCTTTCTCCTACTCCTAGATCCAAACATGGAGCAGATCCCACAGAGCAAAGGCTGGCCCTGCGAGAACTGCTGGTCACGTTGGCTGTCACAGTCACATCTGGTGGTTTCTCCGAGGATGGAAGGCTGCGGCGTGGTTTGGTGGTACGCCGGGGTGGCAAAGAAAGCATTGGGGGGTCTCCTCGATACAGCCTGGGCAGAGAGCGACTATGTCCCCCCAGGCCATTCAGAGAGCCGGTGGAGTATTTCCTTTGGCGGAGCAATGGTTCAACAGTGGACTCCCCATCTCGTGTTAGCAGTCTGCGCCCCAAGCGAGGGCTGGAGGGCATGCTGGCTGCACCACTTGGACCTCGGCGGGATGAAGGAAGAGCATCAGTCATGTAGGAGGAAGAAGAGCCGTTCCACATAGAAAGGAGTGAGCTGGCGGTGTTGGGATTTCGTCCTTCTAAAGGATGGCAAATCAACAGGTTGTCTTGCCATTGTTGCCGGCCACGGGTTTGGCTAGGGACTGGACTTATGGGGCGCTCTGATTGGTGGGGTGATGGTGGCATGCTCAGGCTGCTGGAGGGTGTGTAAGGGGAGGGAACTCGAATAGAAAGGGGTGGACGGTCCTGTAGATAGGAAGAAGCTGAGTGGGGACTGGGAGGGGGGGACAAAGTGAGGTAACCGCGGTCTGAAGTAGCCTTTAAGCTGGCCTCCAGAGCGGACTTCCTGCGCTGCAAGCTCTCCATCAAGTCCTGAAGCTCTGCCTTGGAGCGTGTGCCACGGACACAGGACCCAACCAATGTGCCGCCATTGGAATGAAACTTTGTTGTGTCTGGTGAAAAAAAAAAAGGTAATTTATGCCTGTGCACCAAGTGTGCTGCACAAGTCCTGAAAAGTGAAGCTAAAATGTTTTGATCGCCCTAAGATGGCTGGACCAAGTATAGGTCATAAACCCCGCCCTCTTCATGTAATCTAATGGAACGTGAGACAAACTAAACAATCAAACTACACTTTAAATAAATGTTTTGCAAAGATGGCTTCTGTCATTTTAGGTAGTTTTTAATCACGCTGATGTAAGTTCAAGTGTTTGGTTTTTTTTTTTAATAAGTTTGGTTTTAGTTAGTTAGTTAGTTGATGCTATAAAAACAGGAGGGTCACATCATGATTGCCAGCTGAGATTTATAGCTTCTCTGAGCGAAGTAGTCACTGATTTTCGGGAGGAGATTGGAACTTTAACTTTAATTTCTACATTTTTATAACTGTTTATTTCCCACCGACATGAGCTGTTCTGCAGTAAACTGTACAAACAGATTCTGCAGGAGTGTGGGCGAGCCTTGATACCACTTCACGCTCACTATTGTGCAGACTCGTATCCTGAATCAGCCCAAGATATCAGCGTCATATTGGCACATTGGCGGCTTCACTTTTCTACAATGGAGGAGATTGAAGGTGCGTCGTCCATCTTTTTTAACAGTCTATGCTGTGCAAATTCAAGCATGGTACCTACTGAAAGATCGAGCCAGATTTTAATCGTTAATTCAAACTTAATTTATCATTGACCTCTCAAATCTCTTAAAACTCTCTAACTGTATTGTTCATGGCGGTGGTTCTGTAACCAATGAGGTTTGAGAGCTCACTTTCTGCAGATAAAGACTTAGCTTTTTTTAAAGGATCAGAGTGAAATTTATCGTATGGCTTTAGAAGACTCTCAGACACAAAGGAAATTTTGATTCCTCATGATATGACCCCTTTAAGGTTTAATATACACAAAGTCTTTAAAAAAAGCCAAATGAAACATCTGGAGGCATGCAAATTTTAATGGAGACTGAAATTACATCAGGGAAAAAAAGGGCAGTTATGCATTTAACTGGAACCATCAAGAGGTGTAACATGACAAACCCTTGATGCGATCTTGTTCTAATACAAAAGCTCAATGTTTGGAAAGGTTGTCATAGACACGAGCACAAACAAGTTCGCAAAATCTGACTAAATAAACAGAGTAATCAGACATGTGTTTTGGCTAATTTTTAGGTTTTGCTGAAGTTCAAGGGGAACATGTGCTCAGCTGACTCCAGCTTTCTCATACAAATCTCAGCCCACACAAATATGGATGGCTTGGGTTTTAGGGGGGAATGCATTGCCTAAAAATGGAAGAACCACAGCCAGAATGGGTTTGTACTTTCTGGCACTGGAGCAGAGGAAAGGGACCGGGTTGGATCTCCTCCGCAACCGGAGTGTGATTTGTGGGAGCAGTGGTGGTCTTCGTCGGGGAACACACAACATACGTGTGGACCACCTGTACTCCAGAATGTTTATCTCCGTTTTAGGTTATAAATCATTTTAGCTAAGTGGTTGACCTGGAGCCATATGGATGGGATTTCACGTTGTCATTTACTTACAAGGTAACAGGTCATTTGTACAGCTGCAGCTACATAGTGGTAAGATGAGTGTTTGTATAAACTCAAGGTCTCTCAGCCAACACAAAGCCCACAGAGTAAGAGAGAGAAAGAGAAAAGGAGAGAAGAAAAGCAGAGGTGGCGCTTTCCAAGAATACATTACATTTTGGGTCCTATAACCTTTTTTTTTTGTAAGATCCATTAGATAAACCATTATGTAACATAAAATGAAGCCTGCATAAAATGTAGCATTTTTTAAATATATAATATGACTGTATTTCCCCTAAATAATTATTTTGGACTGTCCTACATCCAAAGTCTTGATCTTCTTAACTGTATACAACTAAAATGATGCCATGTCAAAATCACTTGTTGAATCATTCAATTTATTTTTTTAATGACTATTTTTAATATACACCATTTCAATATTATTACCGAAAATATTCCTTAACTCACTTATCAGGCTCATAAAGTTATTTTAGAATCTGATCAAACAAATACAACAAGCATCCTTTAATGTATGGGAAATATACATTAATAAATATTATGTCCTGAATTAGCTTAGCTGCTTCTGAACTAATTTAAGTGAAATTTTAAACTTTGTTACTCATTACAAATTTTTTTTAAATATAATAAAATATATATTTAGTGTTTATTGCTAGAATTACAAATGTACACAAATCTGGGTTTTAAACTATTTAGACATATCCCAAACCTCATTTAAAATGAATAGAAAATAAAAAGATCTATAATATTTAGTTTGAACTTTGAAGTCGGCTATCAATATTTTTTTGAAGTTTAAGCAACTCCTTTTACTGACATTTAGTTTAGAACTATTAAACGCTTAAGGCCTATTTTGTATCCTATTCGTGGAAAATTACAAGTAATGTTTAAAAGTGATTAGAAAAAAGTAAACAACATTGATTGAGACTGATGAGCATATTTACATGTTTAACAAACAAGCAAACAAACACAAAATAGCGCAGAAGAGCAGAACAGATGGCACTGAATTGCACTCTTCCTGTATATAAAACAGTCTACGGCATGATAATGGAGGGGACCAATTAGGCTGCAAGCAAGTGACTCCATTTATGAAAAGACAGCAGATTCGATCCAAGCTGAAGGGCGGATTGGGGGGTTGGGTCGGGGGGGTTGGGTGGAAGAAGTCGTCACTCACCCGTGCTGAGGGACAGTGCGGGTCCTGCAGTCTTTTCTGGCAGCATGTTCTTCATGTGATTTGCCTCTTCTGGGTGGTTGAAACAGAAAAAAAGATTTACCCAGACAAAGAGTACACCCTGAGGAGAAACCACACCACACACACACACACACACACACAGTCATTTTAACATAAAAATATTGTGCTTGAGTCCAAGGCACTGGTGAGGAAATTAAGCTGTAATAAATCATTGCCTCAGACGTACAAGCCCAAAAGAATGATACACATTCACAGTAATTTTAAAAGTTATGTTGACCAAATAAAGTTACATAAAATGACAAAGAGCTATGGTATTTTGAAGACAAAACTCTTTCCCCTCTTCATGTCTTGATATGAATTCAGCTCAAAAAGACAGAAAGAGAAAGAGAGACACGGTCTCTCGATTAAGTGAAAAAACAGATCCAGAAATATCTCAAATTTCAGATCCAGTTTGAAGTTTCTTCAAAAGCAAAGTCTTTCAGAAGACTTAAATCCACAAGACTGATTTTCCCCTTAAGTCTGGGGCACATCCTCTCTCTCCCCTTTTTTTCCCTTTCCCCCTCTCTTTACTGATTTTATCTCCAGAAGTGAGCTTAAACTGACAAAATATCCTGGTGGCGATGTCCTCAATTGGAAAAATTATTCATAAATAAAGCAATAAAGATTTTAAATACTTATAAAAAATGCAAATTAGGTGTAGGGTTTGTATCTAGTAATTATAATTAGCCCTACATAAAAACAAAAAGTGTGAAAAGTAAGAAAAATCCACAGATTTGGGAGTGTTTTGGGAAATGTCTGACTGAACAAACAAACACTAGTTATGGTTCCATGCAAAGTTGTGAATTTAACTTAGGTGCAAAATTGAAATATCACATAAAACATTTGCAAATAAAGCAGTGCTTTCATGCCACGTGTTCCCGAGTACAAAATCGTCACTTCCTGGGAAATTGGTGCAAAATATCAGTAAAAGTTTTCATACATCAGTGCGCAGACGAAACGCAATAAAAACTTTCGGATGCCTGGTGTTTGGGAACGCAAGCATGGGAGTAGTAGGTATTTATAGCAAATCATTCTCATAACAGACTTTGGCTCAGTCATTTCAGAATGATCAATCTAACATTTGAGATGTTGTGCGATGAAATTGGTCTGCTGGTTAGTCCAGTTATCCAATCACATCCACTGTTGAGGATTTTTTTTTTGCGCATCAAGGGATTTATTTGGAATGTGTTTTCATCAGTTTATGCACCTCTTCTTATTATATAAAGAAAATGTATATGCCTCAATTGGGGGCATACCTTTTTTTGTGTATTTTTAGAATTTATGCAATTCATAGCATTTACATTCAGCGCATTTTAATGCAATACCCCAAAATGCACATAAAAAAAGGAGGATGGAATATAGCTCTCTCCAATAAACCAGGGGCGTTTCCTCCGAAGATCTATGATTGGCCTATTATGCTGTTATCCCGTCTCTCATTTTTGTGCACATTACGCATTCGCAAATCGCTCTGAATGAATAAATGATGCGCAAATGTGAAAGATAGCACACGTATGTCTGTTAATTAACATCTGATAGACGTCTTCAAGATGTCAGTTTTACATACATTCTAAATCATAAACATCTTAAAGTCATTTTCTAAACGTCTATTTGACATCTGACAGGAAACGTCCTAAAGACGTATTGCAGATGAGCAAAAACACAAAAAAAATTATGCCTTAGATGTAAACACGCATATCAAAGAAACGTCCCCGTGATGTATGGGTGCGATCAGATAATTTCAAAAGTAAGTAGACAACTCAGACACTTAATATCGCTACTTTATTATGTCACATCCAAACTTGAAATTACTTAAAAAAGTGCTTTGTGAGGGTTTTTTGTGAGCAATCAGTTGGGTGAAATTATAGGTACATCTCTATGTCTGTGACTATCATGACGTTTTTATCGCTGATGATCCTAAATTAAGTAGACTATAAAAAAGAACAGCTGAAAATTCATTAAATAAAATATCCATGAAATACAAAAAATGTATGCGTTCTTATATTTATTATTTTGGAACGGATGTAAAAATTTGGTGTGGATTTATACTTCTTTTTAATAAATAGAACAATAATAACATTGTTGCTTTAAAAATCAAAATAGAGTTGTTTTGTAAAGTGCCCCTATTATAGCCTGTCAAGCCAGACCCATATCTAGATGTTAGGTCTGGGAACTCACCATTGGCATGCCTCAATCCGAGGGGCGGGATAAACGGTTGTCTTTCAAATTCCCTCTGCACGCAATAGGACAGCGCTACAACCAACCAGAGCAACGAACGGTTGAGGCTGAGTGAGTCCCATGTGTTTTCCCACCAGCGGAGCTAGTTGATTATAGTTGACTATATTAAACTTTTGACGTATCCGGTCGGCAAAACTCCGAACACATCTTCCTTTTTTTAAGAATGCCTTAAGTGCCATTCTTTGTTCTTTTCTCAAAGAAAAGCTTAACTCCAAGTCCTCCAGAGTCGCGGCCAAAGCTGATTCGAAAGACCGCTGTTCGCCAGCAGCAGAGGTCATCTTCTTTGTTTTCAAGTAGCAGGGAATTCAAGCGGAGCCGTCACATCTCTGCCGTCATTATGTTAAGTCCGCCCACCAACTCTATACACGATGTGATTGGCCTGACTAGAGTTTGTTTTTTCCAGCTCGAAAGCCAAAGGATAGTTGCTAGACAAAATAAAATGTTGCTGCCGCTAGGGTGCGTATAGATTTCTAGGCTACCCCGATTATGCTATTTTAAAGGTTCCTACTTGTTTTAGAGCTCTCCTACAATAGATTTACATCCATCAAAGGTCAAAAAAACACTTCAATTTTCTCATAATATACATTGCACATCACCTCATTTCTCAAAGAGTGTGAAAACGATCTGTTCTAAGATTCAGTCTCTCTAAACCCCTCCTTTCCGTGAGCCTACTCTGCTCTGATTGGTCAGACGGCCAAGACTGTTATGATTGGTCTACCACTTACAAATTTGTTACAATGTTACATAGGTGCCATGCACTTTGATCTCTAAAACTTTGCAGACCTTTTACATTCATAAACAGAAATCTATTTACACACTGCATAAAAGGTCATCTTCAAAAAAGCATAATAGGGGCACTTTAACCTGAAAAATGTGTAAACATTAGTGTAAATGGAACATGAATTTTTATTTAAATAAAAAACTTTAATATACAGTGAGGACTTTGCTTCCTCATTTCAGAACACCACTGCAAGCTTCTGCCACATGTATAATAGCCTAATCAATGCGCAAAATACATGCTGTAAGCCCACAGGCTTTTCCTGAAACACACTGCATGAACATTCAAACTCCCATCAGACTCTCCTGAGAAGCCCACTCCTGCAGTCTGTGGCTGGCTATGAGGAGTCTGCGCAGGAAGTGGGGGATCGTTTTACGCTGTCAGCGACACAATCCTTCACCATGAGTTCACCATCGCAAGCCACCTGAGAAAGCTTTGGCTTTTCTCAACAAAGGGCTAAATTGATTGTCTTATCCAGACATTCTTCATCTTGCCCCATTTGTCAATAATTATGTGAACTGTGACGTTGCATGGCAGTTGTTTCATTGTTATTGAAACAATGCAGTCACTTGGAGCGAGGTGATGAGGTACTTCAGATGCAGTGTAATGATAAGTGGTTATAGCTCAAATCTGTTGCAATGTCTCTCTCACACGCTCTCCATTACCGACTGACACTAACTCTCAAACAAACCCTCCCTTCCCTTCCCTCCAAGCCTAAAGCACATCATTTGATCAGCATAGTCTTGGACTGAAGGAGCGTACAATTACATACTATATGTCTCCATAATGGTATCATGCGTAGAGTAATCACTGCTCTCTAAAGTTTAACAGCTTGCTTTAGTTTATGATCTTGGGAACATACTGCAAAAACCTGAATTTCACTAAACTCTGGGATTTCCAGATACGGGTCTGCCCTGTACAAACCACATTCATTCTGTGTGATGGTTTGCAGCACTTGTCAGCCTTTCAGCACAAAGACCCAAATCAAAGTGATGACAGGACAGGGAAAAAAAGTGCCATGCTTGAAGATTTAATTAATTTTAGAGCTATCTGCAGAGGTCTATAAACTGTGTGTGTGTGTGTGTGTGTGTGTGTGTGTGTGTGTGTGTGTGTGTGTGTGTGTGTTTAAAAGAATGTGGATGCACATGAAACAGAAAAACACATTTGAACAAGTTAGGAGAGTACTAAATCTGAGGCAGCCTATTGCACTCACCGCTAATCGCTTTAATATACAGGGATTAAGTGAGTTAAATATCAACGATCTGCTCGCTTGCGCCGCAAAGCAAACAACCACACACGCGACTCTGTTTAAACGCCATTCACTGGCGTCACGTCGTGTTTGTCAGTCTAAAGTTCTACAAACATGCCTTTAACCTACTTTACTGCAGAACAAAACCAGCACACGACGGCTCAGAGCTTCTCTGTCAATCCCTACCCGACTTTGGTCCACAAAATGTATTTCCTAACAATAACTCTTTTGAAACTATGCAAAACGCCTAACTTAATCGTATCAACGCAGTTACGCTCTTCACTAAGCTCCAGGTGATTTTTCTTGAGCTCTGTTTGCAGTTGAAGGATTAAAACTAACCTTTATTTAGTGTCCCATTGACGAAGCATCAGGAGGAGAATGATGCGCGGTCGGTCCTCTCTGTGCCCGACCAGTTTAGCATGACAAAAGAGGACAGACGCGATGCTGAGTGAGTGAGTGAGTGAGTGCGGCGGCAAGACCTTGGCCGTGTGTACGGACACGCCTCCTCTCGGCGGGGACGCGCTTCAATGGAACTCTGGCTTTTTGGTTGATCGAGAACGCGCTCTAATGGAACTCTTTGGCTGATCAGACAGTGAGTCACAGTCACACACATTACAAATTGACGTAGTTCATGGGATACTTCACTTGCATTTAACGTTTCTGACTCACAGAAGTTGTCTGATCTAAGTTCTACAAGTTTGATCATGCCGATTTAACTCATATCCTCTGTTGTAGTCTAACTCAATTTTCTGTTTGCTTACTGTAATGTATGGGTCGACATAGGCCTATAAGGTCTGGTAACAATTACCATACCAATCAGTTCACAGCGAGCTATACATTTGCTAGCCAACAAAAACAAAATCACTTGATTCTTCAACCATCATTTTTTTTTTCATTGAACGTGCCCTGTAATTTAGGTCCTACAGATGGTTTCATAAACACACATACACATATAGCCTATAGGCGCACACACAAACACACACACACACACACACACACACACACACACACACACACACACACACACACACACACACACACACACACAAACACGCACACGCACACGCGCACACACACACACACGCACGCACGCACGCACGCACGCACGCACACACACACACACACACACACACACACCAAATGTCCCTACAATAGTAATATCAGTAATTTTTGACCTTGTGGGGTCATTTATCTGGTCCCCGTGAGGAAAAAAGCTTATAAATCATATTAAGTAATGTTTTTTGAAAATGTAAAAATGCAGAAAGTTTTCTGTGTAGGTTCAGGGTTAGTGTAAGACGACAGAATGCAGTTTGTACAGTATAAAAATCCTTATGTCTATGGAAAGTAGGCCTACCCATAAACATGAAAACACAACATGTCTCTGTGTGTGTGTAATAATTATATATAATTAACTTTGTAATAAAACATACTTTTGTAATACTGTAACATACTTTTAGATAATAATTAAAACGTGTTCAGGTTCTTAGCCAAAAGTAGAAAAAAAAGTGCAAAGTAGAATTTACCTTATTTGAAGACTCTGTACATTTTCTGTAAAAGGGAAGTTTTGGCCAATCCAAAACAAGCATTTGTGAGTGTGTGTGTGTGTTTCACTGGTTGCAGATCTTCTGCTTGACCTTGCATTAAATCCATGAAGAGAGTGCATTAGCATATTTTCCATTATAAATTTCCTTCAGTGTAACAGTGTGCAGCTGGGAGGAGGGTGGGGGGAAGAGAAGGATAGACGGTCCCCTCCTCCTGCCGCCCAGCGGGCACTCTGTTCTCCATCACTCTCAGAGCTCCAGTTGCATCATGGGGAGGGGGCGCTGGAGTGCTGCCCAGCAACTCTGATTACTTCCAGACCTCGGCTACACATTTCAACACACTAAAACACAGACAACCCCATATTCATGCACTCATACTACAGCACATGAACGTGGATAAACGCAATTATAAACATTAATTCCGAATACACTTATAGTTAAAATACCAGATGCAGTTTTGTATATTTTTTTTCTCACTTGTTAGCTATGCAGGGAGAAAAAAACAGATATCAGACTGGCCTGTTGGAGATGCATGAAACCGCAAGTAAGCTTATAGGAATGCCTTAATCTATCTGTCTCTATATGTATAATATGCATGGGAATTGCAAAACTTGCGAGTCTCATGATCTGTTTATGCTTGTCTACATCTTATGGCGTCTCCGAGTGCTCTAATTATTTACCTGAGGACTTTAAGACACATAGTCCCACAATTAGTTACTGACCCTTGAGAAAAATAAAGTGAGACAAAGAGGATAAGAGATTGAGAGGGAGGAGAAGGGGTGTGTGACCAATCAACTATTAAACACTGAGACATTCTCTGGAAGTCTGGAGTCACACAGAAAAATGTGATCTCATATCACTCTGATCAGCAAACGCAGGAAGAAAAAGAGAGACGGCAAAAGAGAATGAAAAGAGAGTTCATTTATAGACTCTGCTAAACATATGACAGAAAATCAAAGAACAAAGAATGCAAGAGGGAGAAAGTGGGCGAGAGATGTTATTACTGTGGTGTGTCAGACATGAGCCGTGTCACTGGACAGGAAGTGATTCATTGCTGTCGTTTGTTTTGATTTCTCTCTTAGGCCGCAAGCAAGCATGGT
Source organism: Siphateles boraxobius (assembly GCF_051911475.1). Taxonomy (NCBI): domain Eukaryota; kingdom Metazoa; phylum Chordata; class Actinopteri; order Cypriniformes; family Leuciscidae; genus Siphateles; species Siphateles boraxobius. The sequence goes on from NW_027508866.1 coordinate 6,693,471, forward strand.
TAGATCCACAGATCCTGCTGAGTGGCCGAATAAGACATGCCCACATTCAATAGTTGACCTCCCTTTATAAAAGTGAACTCTGGGAAGGCTCAGATATGAAAGAGCACTATTGATGCAATAAAAGCAAGTGGTCAGTAGTGCTTAGAACAGTGAGGGATTTCTAACTAAAGTTAGGAATGTAGGCTAAAAATACTGTGTATTACCATGAGACAGCTATGTTGGCTTGGTGACTGGAAATCCATCAAGACAGCACATATATCCATTGGGGTGTAAAGGAGCGGAGGTAAGGGACGGGATCAGGAAGAGTCCCAGTCTAAGACTTGAACTCGGGTCCCCCAAAAAACAACAGTGCTATATATGTCAGCACGCTGCAGGCTAAAGATGCTGATTCTATTCTGTATGTGGATGGAGCTTGACCAGCATCACTTTAAAGATTTATTCCTTGGCGCTTTTGTCTTTTATGATGATAAGACCATATGTAGATAGGAAGCGAAGTGGGAGAGAGTGAGGGGTGACGGGATCAGGAAAAGTCTACTAGCTGGGACTTGAACTCTGGTCACCAAAAGCTCAACAGTAATGTCAGCAAGCTGCCCAAAAGGCTGTACAAAATATGGGGGGAACAGGATCCGACGGCAAACAATCCAGCTTTTCAGGATCCGTTATATATCCTGTGTGTACATGGAACTTAATCAGCATCAGATTAAAGATGTATTTCTTGGCGTTTCTGCCTCTTATAATGAAAAGAGATGTAGACAAGAAGCAAAGTAGGGAGGACAGGATTACTCTACAAGCTGTGATTGGTCACACAAAGCACAACAGTAATGTATGTCAGCGAGTTGCCCACTAGGCTATCAGGGACAACTATTCAACATCAGTTTTGTGAATATTAGAACATCATTTTGTAAGAAACATGGGGGGAACAGAATCCGACAGCAAACAATCCAGCTGTCAGAGTCCGTTCCCCCACCCCTAATGACTAGAGATGGTGATGTAGTGACTTAAACGATGCTGATTTTATTATTTGTTTGGATGGAGCTTAACCAGCACCAATTTAAATACTGTTTTGGCGGGGGGGGGGGGGGGGGCTTTTTTCATGATAGGATAGTATGTAGACAGAAAGTGAAAGTGGGAGAGAGAAGGGAGGACGGGATCAAGAAAAGTCCACAAGCCAGGACTCAAATTTGGGTCACCTGAAACCTGAAATGCAACATCATCATACATCAGTGCACTGCCCACGAGGCTATTGACACCATCTAGTCATCCTCAGTTTGATAAATATTAGAACATTCTTGTGTAAGAAACAAGCAAACAATCCAGCTGTCAGAGTCCATTCCCCCACCCCTATGATGAGAAACGTTTATGTAGTGACTTAACAGCTGCTGATTCTATCCTGTGGGTGCATGGAACTCAGCCAGCATCAGTTTAATACATATCAGAACCTCATTGTGTAAGAAACATATCTGTGGTTAGTGGAATGAAAGGATACATAAATATACAAAATAAAATTAAAACTATAGAAATTAATGAATGAATAATTTAATAATTTAATAAGTAAATAAAAATATAATATTACTGCATATAACACAATAAAATGTGAAAATATATTTAACTGATTTAACTGAAAATAACCATTGATTTCAGAACGATGGAACCAGAAGTGCTAAAATGCTAGCCCGTTTCCGGGTTTTGGCTTACAAAGACACTCTATTCACATTATGTTGTGACGACATCATTATGACAGATGTTAGTCTATTGTGGCTCAGAAACAACTGCTCCTAAAATTGCACTTTGATTGGACTTCTCACAGAAGAACTGATATAAAATGCATTTATGATGTCATCAAATTACTGTATGCTTTTAAAATACTGAATATACCACAGTGCTCTGGAAACCCCCACATTAAATAACTGGTATTAAACTCAGCAGGTGGCGAGAGGGTCAATATTCAAACAGCCATCATGAACTCAGTTTAATGGGCTACATTATTACAATCTAGCTGAAGGAATATTTCCTGTGCACAGTCTGGAAACTTTAATGGTCTCAGAGCAGCAAGGTTGCCATGCGGCTAGAATATAACACACCCTATACAGCAGAGTAAAACATTTTCATGCTTTTTGCATAAACAAGTAAAATGAGCCAATATATACTTGGGCGTCCGTCTTATTAATATTTTGATATTTGATTTAAAGTAGCCTATATCAAGACACACCCACCTTTAGCAAGTGGTATCTAATAAAGCCACTACCAGATAGGGTGTGGCTGACTGTGACCACGCCTTCTGGCCACTCCCACTGTCAATTAAATGCAATAGGGTTTTCTAAGGAAACATCAGGAGTTTCAACCAAGCTTGTTAAAGATACAGTTCACCCCAAATTCTGTCATTTACCCGACTAACATATTCTAAACCTAACTTTCTCTCTTCTGAGGAACGCATTGTTTTGTGGAATGTTTGTAAGCATATATAGAGATCAATCTATTATATCCTTATATCCGATTATCACTCTAAAAAATGCTGGGTTGTTTTAACCCAAATTTGGGTCAAATATGGACAAACCGCCGCCATTGGGTTACTTTTTTAATTACATTTATAACCCAATGTTTGAGTTTGTCCATATTTGACCCAAAATTGTGTTAAAACAACCCAGCACTTTTTAGTGTACTACTGAAATAAATGGGAATGCTAACAGATAGCTTTCTCCAGGTATTATAGACCTCCTTAGACAATGTTTTAAGCTTTCAAACAAAGATAAGCAAAAATAAATCTGCAAATAAAATTATGAATTTACTCCTCTTACTCAAGTACCGTTGCAGTAAAATATGTCGTAAACCCTCTAAGTCATGATGAAGTGATTTAGTTTCATAGTTGCTGGAGCAGGTTTTTATGGGCCATTTAATATAGCCTGAGAAAAAGACCCTTTACATAGTTACTAACTGTGTAGGTAAATGGGCTTAGCGGAGCGCAGAATGAGATTAATTTACAGATGCACACATATACATGATCAGAGACAAAATAGAAGTTTTAGAGAAAGGAGGGTCGTCTCAGTTTATGAGAGGAGGAGGACATGTAAAGAGTGTGGGGGAATGTTTTCATGTGATCTTCTGGGAGCAAGTCAGAAAAGGGACAGAGGGAGGAGAAAGAAAAGAGGCCGGGCTGAGAGGGCTTACAATTGCCATGATGGAAAAACAAATAAATAAGAGAAAAAGTACCATGGTTAAAACTTTGAGGAGGCACATGACTGGCAGCCAAAATTAACAAAGAAACCCTTAAAATCAAGCTAACCATTACACCAGTCTAATTATTTAAAGGGAAAGTTCACCCAAAAATGAAAAGACTGCCATAATTTACTCCCCTAACGTCGTTCCAAACCTGTAGTCTATGACTTTTCCCCCCTTTTCAACGGAGGAGAGTACAGACTGTCCAGTAAAATCACCATTAAAGTAAAATAAAAAGGTCAATATTTCTTCTGAAGTAAAAAACTAGTGACGCTTTGTGCGCCAGAATATGGTATATAATTATGAGGGATAGACTAACCCAGATTAAAAAAGCTAATCTTAAATGATCTAGAATCCCCCAAAAGTATGTTTATCTAGGTCTTCTAATAATTGTATCTTTAAAAAGCAGCACAGCAGTTCTGCTCTGGGATATGTCATGAAATAAGGCTATTCCCCTTGTTCTCTCCAGCTGGCTGGAGTTCTGGGGTTTTCTTTTTGCTCCCTCGGGAGGAAGAGAGGATCAGAAACAGCTGAGAGCACTTGACTCCCCTTGTTTCTCAGTTTCTGTACGTGAGGTCACTGGGCTGGTCCATTTCTCCTCAATAAAGATCTTGAAAACCTATTGAGAAGACTTTGCATCACCTTAATAAGCTAAAAAGGGGGGATAATCTTGTAGCAAAATGCATAGACAATCCATCAGCCGTATCAGCAGTGACTGGTGACTGTGAATTAAAACCCCTCAGAAGTCACACTCTTTCTGGATAAGCATAAAACAACATTGATTGCTAACAAAGAAACTTTTCGCATGACTTGCTGCATTATATTGAGATAATAAATCGATACATCTTTAGGTTGTGCAATATATATTTTAAACAATGCAATTAATCAGACAAAACTTTTTTGGGCTGCTTTTCTAAAAAGAGTCAGTGGTCTGTATCATTTAACAGGTCAGTTGGTATCAAGAGATTCAATCAAGAACATTCAATTCACACCTGAATCACAGAACATTTAAAATAGGTTTCAACCCAGCTACTGAAACAAAAATATGTTTTCAGAATGTTTTGCTAATGTTACCATTAAGTTATGAAACCATTTCTGAATGTTCTCTGAATGTTCAGGGTTGTTGTTTTTTATGATTTAAAAGTATTTTTTCTTGGTTATGGGAACGGTTCATTCCATTTCATCATTTTGCAAACATTATGGGAATATTATTGAAACAAGTAGTAACATTTAACAAAAACATTTGACGCACGTCCAACTAAAATGTTTAAGAAATAAAAACGGTCCATGGACAATGTATTTAAGTTCTGTCATGAAACTCTAGACAGCACAGGCGGACAGGTCCTTAACCCTATCAGCTTGCAATCACATCATTATAGGGCACAGCTGATTGGTTCCTGCTATATCAGTAGCCAATCATCTTGCTGCTATACCTTCAAAATACTTGGTACCTTCCTCAACTCTGTATAGATCGGATAGGGGTCATTCATGTACCCTAAATTGTGTAGTAGTAGTAGTAGTAGTAGTAGTAGTAGTAGTAGTAGTAGTAGTAGTAGTAGTAGTAGTAGTAGTAGTAGTAGTAGTAGTAGTAGTAGTAGTAGTAGTACTGAAGCTTGCCTTCTAGAGTGTTTTGTCCCTCGCCTGCTTTTGTTTTTTCTGTTGTATTGTGTAGCATCAAGACTGTGCAATATTTCTCACCAAGCTAAGGCTTATTGTAGCCTACTCTATTACTGTTGGTACTACATTCACAAGCCCAAATGTGCTGGAAGCTGTAGGGAGGTGGGTGCCTGTTTTATTTTTGTAATATTTATTCTCCTGTTTTTGGTTAGTTAAGGAGTAGTGTAGCCTACTTTTATGTTGTCTATTTGTTTTCTTTTGGTAGGTTAAGTAGGTGACCTCCCTAATTAGAGGGTTTAAGTTTATTTTGTTTGCTTTGCTTCCTTTTTGATTTACTTTGTCAATTATATATATATATACCTGTGTGTGTGTGTGTGTGTGTGTGTATATATATATATATATATATATATATATATATATAATTTTTATCCTTTTTAATAAATCTTTGAGCTGAAATTTGATGTCTGTCGTGCAGGGCAGGGGACGAGCACTCAATCACCCCAACCCTCTTTCTTTCTTTTTTTTTTTCACTGTTTACTCCCTTACCCTAGACACAACTTTACCCCTGGGACGTAACAATAGTGATTTTTCTTAGTGCAACCATCTAAGTTTACTTGACCATGTTGTCGTGGCTCACTTAGGTTTTTTCGTGTTTCACATTCATTGGACCATTCAGATTTACAGACTATGCAAACAAATGAGATGATTATCCTGTGCCATGAGCTATTTAAAAATGAGCTAGAGTCTGTTTATAATAATAGCCTGATTATAATCTTACCCTGGAGATGCTCATGTCAGACTGCAGGATCAGTAGGTCAGATCACATACAGTAGGCTATAAAGTTCTGTTTATTTAAAGTCCACTCAAGCTTTAATCATATCTGGTTTCTTATTTAATTAACGATGCAGTTACAGAGCTTAAAGTAACCTACCATGGACACACAGCTGAACAAGTTTGAAAGAGACATTTCTGTTCTTTAATTTTTAAATGCTCGCGAGGGACGGATATGTCGCCGTGTAAACAGAAAAAAGGACCAGCTCCTTCCCCAAAATCTTGAGAGATTTACTCTAAAAGCAGCCTGAAGTTATTACGTACTCTGTGTGTTGCACAATTTGTTAGCTGCTACATTATTCAACAACACAGTAGCCAGTAGTTGTTCACGGCCGAGTAATAATAAAAGTATGTTCCTCTTTTTCTCTTAATTTTTACGAAAATACTTGCCCAATATCTTTTTTTCTGACAGAAAAAAAATCACACCCTTGTAGCCCAAAGAAAATCAGATAAAGTACTTAAGCGAATAGAAATATCGCCACCTCCTGGTTACAGACTGGCACATTTCACATTCACACACTGTTTATTTATGTATTTCACACAAGTCACATAGTCTGTTCACTTTGTCATTTTCTATAACAAAGTGAGATAAATAAACCACTAATAAAACAAATAAAATATGAACATGGGTAATTTCACAAGCTTTATCTAAATTATGATTACCTAAAAAGTCTGTGAGGATTGTATACTTGTTTAAAGACATATAACTTTAATATTATTAATATTAATAATAATATTAATATTATAACTTTTATATTAAAATGTATTTTATTAATTGAGCATATTGAGTGTTCAGCTGGGTGTTTGTGTTGTTTGAGTTTGTCCAAAATAACTACACATTATTATTAACTATAGGCCATGCATTCCAGAAGTGATCAGCACCATTTCAAATTATGAAATAAATATCAATCACCTGAAGCCATTAATCTGTGAGAGCTCAGGCGTGGAAAATCTCTTAATCATTGTATTTTCCATCTCTACTCCATCTGCTGAGTGTGATTCAGATTTAAGTTCATTTCTTTCATTTTCTTTATTATCAGACGCATCAGTATTCATCTCGGATGTGAGCAGAGTTATTATAGTGGCTGTAGGTGATGGCGGCCTGGATTCATGTCTTTCCACTGGTGTGTCAGATGTAGAGGAATCACTAATAATCATGCACATATTTATTACTGTTGGTGGATATGGCAGGACGTCATTATTAAGGCAGTCAGGATCTTGCTTAAACGGTTTGGATGCTTCAGAAGGTGTTGTGTTGCATGGCGCTCTGCGAATTTCTGTCTCCACTGATTCAAAACCATTGTGCCCGGGTTCATCTTGTCTTTCAAATAGAGGGATTTCTGCCAAAATGAATAAAGGATATTAGAGTGTGCTGCATTCACAGCAGTGTGAATGCATGAATGAGGATCATGATTTACCGGTTTTGTTGGTACATCTGATTCGTTTATTGATGTCTGAATGGCCAAATACTGGATTTTCACCTGCAAGAGACAATGTGCATAAAGTAAAAGCTAAAGGGAAATTGCTTTATTAATATATTAGATATTTCACAATATATTATAATATTTTATATAATATATTATATGATTAATATAACTTTATATATATATATATATATGTGTGTGTGTGTGTGTGTGTGTGTGTGTGTGTGTGTGTGTGTGTGTGTGTGTGTGTGTGTGTGTGTATATAAAATGTGTAATAAGAATATATAATATTATTTTTTAAATGTTTCTATAATAAAGTAAATGTTTAATAATATTATATTGTGTAACATTACAAACTATATGAGAATATTTCATATATTATCTATAGAAAATATTATAAATATATGTATGTTGTGTAAAATATGATCTAACAAATATATTATTATCAATAATATATTGCTATATGTCAAAATATGTATATTTAATATGTTATTTTAGTAAAGTTAGCTAAATGGAAACTACACTAAATATATTAAAATATTTCATATATTATACTATATATAAATTAAATACTAAATGTATATTGTATAAATAATTGTGTAACAAAAATATATTACAATATTTTATATAATATAGTATAATAATATTATATATGATTAATATAACAATATATAGTATGTGAAAACTGTGTATTAACTATATATATATCTATATATGTACATTTATATTATCTTTTTTTAAATTTTATTATAATAAGGTGAAAGCTAAAGGGAAATTGCTTTTATTAATACTTTATACACACTATACTCTATATATAGTGTAAACAATGAGTAATAAAATATATTACTTTCAATAACATATTGCTACATGCCAAAATATATGATTATATTTTTAAATATTAAATACTTTATTTACCTCTCAGTCTAAAACATCGTGACAGCGCTACAGATACAGTGATGAGAAATATGAAGACAGACGCAGCGGTTCCCCACCATGACCTCCTGCAGTCAAACTCATCATCATCTGGGGGGAAACGTACAGTATTGACATTTATTGTCATTAAGTGAAATGATCCTGTTCCAAACTTTCAAACACATGAAGTAAATCTTACCAGTCACGCGAACTGTAACATTGACATGGGTTTGTACTTGATGTCTCATTTGGAAGCCGGAGAACGTGCAGATGTAGGTGCCACTGTGTCCCAAGCTGTCAGGATTCAACAGATGAAGGGACCCGTTGCCTAAGTGAGCCTGATCTATGTCCACTTCAGCTTTACTTTCCCACAGGTTCGCGATCCGACGGGTCCGGCTGTCGTAAGTGAAGGTGACGGAGGATTCTGTGGTTCTGATGAAGGTCCAAGTGAGGGTAAAATTGTGGCGAGGTTGTGGTATCATGCAGGGGATCATAAGTCCAGAGCCCTCCTTACCAAGTAACATATCTAAAAGATTCAAACGATTCAAATAGATGTCTGAAGGTATGACAAACACACTCTTGACATTATTTTAGCAAGTGTCAGAAATGGAAACTGTTACCTTGCTGATGCAGCGACGCGGTCCACACCTGCGTTCCATCCGCGGAGACGACAGAGCAGGAGTAAGTGTGGTCAGAGATGTTGCCCATCACACTGATGGCGCTCTCGACGGTGAACAGGCCCTTGGAGTCCGAGGTCTTACGAGAGAAGTTCTGGAGGCTTCTGGTGTCACTAGGGGGATCCGTGGCCCAGGTGACCTCAGGAGCTGGATAGATGTTCTGGGACACACATGTGACCCTTTCCTCAACCATCTCAAGCTTCACAAACTGGATGAGAGCTAGACATAAAAAGTACCACATGAAATCCTATTAAAATGAATCGATTAGTTATTATTTGAACTGTGTATCTATGCAAACTCATACAATAAACTTGTCTACATGCACTGTAATAAGGCATGCACTTTAATGCTGAATTAAATCTCATGGTCTCTGGAAAATGACTGGTATAAATATCTACTAGTGAATTACTAAATTAAGGCTTTTCAAATGTTTAAATGCCAATTTGTTTATATAATGTTATTTACTGCCATTTGCTACATACTGTATAATACATGGAATTATATGCTATATATTTTCCATGTATAAACTGTCATTTCAAAAGATTTTTTTTATCTATTCTTTGTTATTGTTAACACCCTTTTGTGCTTAAGAACAAGAAACAAACCTGGAGAAAAAATGATAAAATAAAAAAATAAAAAATAAATAAATATATTCAATATTAAAATACCTTTTTCAAAATGAAAAATTACTTTCTATTAAATTAATACTCTTTTATTATCTGTCAGTGGAATAAAATACTTTGTGATTACTCTCATTTGGTTGCTTTTTTTTACTTCCGACCAAAAATATTTTAACATAGTATTTACTTTTTGTGTTTTCAATATTAAAATAAATGTTTTTCAAAGGAAAAAAATATATCAGAAGAAAATAATTTCTATTAAATTAAAACGTTTTTTTCTGTATTATGTCAATAGAATTAATTACCTAAAATTAAAATTTATTATTACTTATTTATTAATTATTTTAATGTAATTTGTTACTTTCACTTGTTAATTTTACACTATTGTCAAAAGTTTTCCACAGACCCGCTAGCGCCCTCTTGTGGCCTCATGAGAGTCTTTTGACCTCAGTTGGAAAACTAAATTCCTTTTACAGTAGGTGACCAAAAATGGTTAAATTTTTGCAGCTTTTTACATCAGACAACCCCAATAACCCATGCAAACTCAAACAATATGAACAGACCATGTCCCCGTTACTGACCTTTCACCCCCAGGTTAACAAAGGTTTCCTGGTTTCCCTTCCTGGTGCTGGTGTAGCACTTATACCTCCCTTGATCCTGGACTTTAACTTTCCTCAGCACCAGAGAGGCATTTCCCTGTGTAATCTGGGAATTAAACAGGTTCGTCCGGCCACTGAAATGCTTGTTCTGGAGCCCGTACTGGTCTTTATTGTAGTAGTAGCTATGGACGGGGATTTGCTGCTTGTACCAGTGGATGACCACGGCTCCTGTGGGCCTGAAACTGCAGGGTAGCACGCAGTCTTCTAAGAACAGACACGTTACGTGTGCATCTAGAGTGAGACCAGCACATGGAACATAATTGCAATGTTAAATTCAGTTGTGCTTTGCAGACAAAAATTCTCACCAGCTAAAACTGTTCGAAGAGCATTTATTCTGTTTTGAACAATTATTCTGATTGTTAAGATCATTCAAAACATCCAAGTTTTAAACATTCTTTTATTTGTTATATGAACTGTACGTGAACATGCCAAGTTATAATGTTGCAAACAATATAAGAACGTTACATTCTGGAACAAGTAGCCTATACATGTAAGGGTACGCTATGTGTAACTTATTTTTTTTTTTCAGAATTGACATTTAAATATTGTGTCAATACATCATCGAGCCTTCTTCCAAAACATGTTTTTGTCTTACACTGATTCACCATGGTAACTATTATAAATGTTTATATTTTAGACCTGTCATGATGGTGTTCGCGGGAAATTGCGTACGTCACTCGACCATGCGTGTCTTGTCGTATCCGTTAATAGAGAAATATAGAAAATCCGTAAATAGAGAAAAATTGCTCTGAAAACTTTGTCTCGGGTATGGTGTGGGAGTGGAATGGGCTATAGTTGTCAAAAAGGTTGACAGCAAGCTAAATTTACAACAGCAGAATAGAGAGCGTGACAGAGCTCGCGAATCAACATTTCTTTGGCTTTTCGGAGATGGTCCCAACTGAGGGATTTGACATGATGTAAAAGAGATGGCGTTTTTATTACTCAGTTGGTGAGTAAGGTATTGAACAGATAAATTGCCATGTAGCTCTGAGTCCATTCTAAAACATTATCTATTGAAAAAGGTCATATAGGCTATTCACTTGCACAGTCAGGCACAACTAAAAACAATAATCTTCCGTAAAATGCATGCAGTTTTTAACCGCTAGAGGGCGTAGTGTACCAATAAAAACGTTAAGACAAACTAAAACGTTTCAGAAAAACGTTCCATATTTGAATTTGAACGAACATTCTCTAAACATTACTGGAAGAACATTTGTTCATAACTTTGAGAGAACATTCCCTGTTAGCTGGGTCACTACAGATTCTGTTGTCTTGGTTTAAAATAGCTTTATGCCAAACCATGAAATAACAAAACTGCACATTTGCACATAAATATTTAGTCATGATCCTGTTCTCTTATTCAAACAGACTGTAATGTAGATGCTAAAATATTTCCTTGTAGGCTGCTTATGAGGATGAATAAATCACATATGCATTCTTGTCAAAGTCAGTCCTTGTTCTTGTTCCAGTGTCATTAGTCTGAGACTAATGGAGTTTCCTACAAGTGCTGCTTTGATCCATTCACTGAGCAACTACAGCTACTTAAATGGCGTACAACTAAATGATATACAACTTAAATGCCAGACATGGAAAATGTATGGGGGGAAATGACAAATCAAGTACCATTCAAATAAAATGAAATAAATAGTTCAGTAACAATTTATACACGTATAATGTACAAAATATTTGATCTTGCATTTTATATTTTTTATATTATAAAAGAAAAAATGTATTTAAAAAAATACCTTGTGCGCTAGCAAATTTTTATATTTTAAGACAACATTAAAAAGCATGAAGAGACTTTCCTACAAGACATGGATGGTGTTATATCACACACTGAGAAGTATCAAAAGTGAGCATGCGTGTATGTGTGGTCTTACCTTTAGTAATGATGATACCAGAAACCCGAGTCCTAAGTAAAAGCACAAATGCAACACACAGAAACAGCAGATCCATGACTGTCAGACTATGCCACACGTTCAGTCAAATTTACTGTGATGCCACAATCTTTCTCTGTAAGTGAGCATGTGTCCTGAGAGTGTGTGCGCGTGAGAAAGGGGGAGAGAAAGACCCTTGTGGACATATCAATTAAACCGGTAAAAGATTAACCAGAGTGCATGAGTGGACATATAGTGACCAGAACTGGTTTGGCCATGTAACGGCTACAGTTAAGCAGAGGATAAAGAAAAGAACAGGCCGGTTCTGGTGTTCAGACTGCTGTGGTCTGTCCATGCATGTGTCGTGTTGTGGTTAATTTAGTCCTAAATAAGATGATGATTATGATTAAATACACTACCGTTCAAAAGTTTGGGGATGGTAAGATATTTTAATGTTTTTGAAAGAAACTTTGATTTGATCAGAAATACAATAAAAACTGTAATATAGTGAAATATAACTATAATTTAATAACTGTTTTCTATTTTAAAACGCAATTTATTCCTGTTATGGCAAAACTGAATTTTCAGCATCATTACTCCAGACTTCTGTGTCACATGATCCTTCAGAAATCATTCTAACATGGTGATTTGCTTCTAAAGAAACATTTATAATTATCAATGTTGTAAACAGTTGAGCTGTGTGATATTTTTGTGGAAACTGTGATCCTTTATCATGATTCTTTGATGATAGAAAACTCAAAAGAACCGCATTTATTTAAAATAGAAATCTTTTGTGACATTATGAAGGTCTTTGCTGTCACTTTTGATCAATTGAATGCATCTTTGTAAAATAAAAGTGTGAATTTCTTTACAAAAACAATTCTGCCGGCCCCAAACTTTTAAACAGTAATGTAATGACAAAATTTATGGAAAATTACTAATGATATATTGATATATAAAAAAAAAAATACAATTTAGTGTAATTAAAAAATCTGTAAAAACAGTCAGTATGAGATTTATGGGAAATGTATAATAATTTATTGATAAATAATGTATTTATTTGTAATATTTTCTTTTTTTAATATAATCTTTTTAAAAAAATATTTAATCAAAGTACCATTCAAAAACATAATATACAATAAATGTTCGGTTTCTTCTGAATGATTCCTCAATGACATTTTGTTCACACAAATACTCAGAATGCAAATAAAGTCCCATCAATTGCTCTTCAAACTTGTATTTCATACTGGAATACTTCATACTTCTCTCTTCTAATATTCCTCTTTTTTCTGTCCATGTTAACTGTGAGAACCCGAAGGCTCTGTCATAAGTGTACTTCCTGCTTGTGGCTCTTCCAATGTTTTGTCTATGAAAGACAAAAGAAAAACATTCAGTTGCAAAATTGAAAATCTGTTTGGAAATTTTACTTCGTCTTCACATGGCAGGGAACTTCTATAAAGTTCTTCTTATGACTTAATTATAAAAAACAAAGGAGTGTAACAAACAGGATCGTACCTGGGTTCATGCGTTGCATTTCCGCATCCTCTTCAGCGTTTTCTTGATTTCTTTTCAATTTTGCTGCAAACATAAACATATACACAACAATAAACTCTATTATGCAGATTAAATATTATGGATTGAGTTCTGTCCACTGTATTACCTCTGTATTTTTTTATAACCAAAGTGATTGCGAGAAGAACGATTAATCCTGCGACGATACCCAACATCCACAGATTATATTTAAGAAAATCTACAATGAGAGAGAGAGAGATTTTTAAAAAGTGAACTGCCACAATGTTTTAGCAGGAAATGAGTTCTAGGTTTGCACCAACAGATTCATAATTGGATGGATGAGTTCATGGATCAGTGCTGGATACCTTTCCCCTGCCTGGAGGATGTAAAAACAACACGTGTCCGGATCAGATGCCGCGTCTTTGCTCCTGAGAGAGCACACGTGTAGATTCCAGAATGCTCTGAGCCAACAGGTTTCTGCAGGTTTAGTGAAACATCCCCTTTCAATGCATTTTCCTCTTCTAGATCTGCATGATCCCAGGAGCGGCTGGATTTATGGGTCCTGCTGTCATACTCGAGGACATCTGTGGTTTTGTTTACTGTCGTAAAAGTCCAGACGAGAGAGAATGATAGAAGGTCCTTGGGAGCTCTACATGGAATAATCAGGTCTTGCCCTTCAGAGCTGCTCATTTCTGTTTTGTACATGAGACAACATTGGTATTGTCACCTTCATAAGCATAACGTTATAACATGCATCTGTGTTAGTACTACAGCCTATATCACCTTTTTTTGCACATTGAACAAGTTTTACCTTTCAGCTTTAATGAAGCTGTCCATGTCTGCGTGCCATATTTGGAGATGATGTTACACACATATATATGATCAAGGCTGTTGTTCTGCTGTTTTAGGACGCTCTCCACTGTAAAGAGACCCTTTCCTCCAGAAGTCATGCGAGTGATGGGCTGCAGGACAGCAGGAGGTAAACTGGGCTTTGTGCTCCACTGCACCACCGGAGCTGGGTACACTTCTTTAGTAGAGCACCGAATCAGCCCAGAGGGATCGGTGTTGATGAAGATCGTACTGATGGGAGCTGGAGGACATTCAATGAAAAAAAAATTCAATCATTTTTTTTTTTAATATCAATAAAAAAAATGTATATCAAAAGTTGATTAATCAGTCCAAATTCAGCCATTGTCAGAACAGAATTGGCCAATAATAATTACTATTTTTATCAGCTAAGTTAAGGGCCAGATTTACTAAACAGGGCAAATTCGTGTGAGAGCGCAATTTCCACAATGACCAACGCAATCTACCAAGAGCAGCGCAAGTTAGTGTCTGGTTTAAGATATGCTTTTTTTGATTGGTAAATAATGGCACAAATACCAGTAAATTGACTAGCGCAAACCTTAGTAAATCACCTTGCATTATTCATTTAAATACTAAATACTTAAATACTAAATGCAAAGGCAATAAGGTCAGCCACACAAATCACACTGTCTACGCCTTTTCAGCGCTAATTTTTCACTGTGTGTATTAAGTAAATCCTGACAGTAGTTTTTTTAATGGCAAAAAAGGGTTTGCATTGTTAGCTGTTAGTAAATCTAATCTGGCCCTAAGACTTCTAACTAAGAGGACAAATTTTAACATTCATTTGTTTTATATACAGCAAAAAAAGAACAGTTTTTTTAAAATCTGCTAGCTAACTGAATAAAAGAAACTAAAAAGTATGAATGGGGCATTGTGTTCGTATACAGCTAAATGAACTAGGACATCTTGTTTGTGAACGAAAACTGAGCAAATGTTAATAAATAACTTGTTTCGAAAAAAAATCTGTTGAATGAATGCTTCAATGACTCTCATTACATAAAAAGACTCACTTCTCACCACCTACTCTAACAAATCATTAAATGAATCTGAACCAATCTCTAGTGAAGTTATTTACATAATAAAGTCCCTGGGATGAATCAAAATCTTCATCATGGATAGGTTATTATGGCAGTGTTTCCCAACCCTGTTCCTTGAGGCACACTAACACTAAAAACACATTTTACAACTCTTCCTGTTCCTAATCAAACACCTGATTCAAACCGTCAGCTCATTAAAAGAGAAGGAAAATAGAGGGATCAGATAAGGGAGACATGCAACATGTATGCTGTTTGGTGTGGCTCCAGGAACAGGGTTGAGAAACACTTACAGTAATGTTACCCAACGAATATAGTCCATTTAAAAATAAATCAATAAATATCAAACCTTCCACTGTTGCAATAACATATGTCCGAGTCACAGTGTTGACCACACATTTGTATCGTCCTTTACTCCTTGTATCTACTTGTTTCACAAGCAGCGATGCATTGCCCTTGGAGACGTTGTCGCTGAAGAGCCTGACTTTGTCATCGATGAGGCTCTGTCCCGCCGGCTGTAAACTGAGGATGAGCACATCCTGCTGGTACCACTTAATATTCACATCACCATCATTGGGCGTGAAAGAGCAGGGAAGAATACAGTCCTCAGAGAAGATGCAGGTCACACGAACCTCTGCAAATCAACAAAAGGCCTTTTAAAATATTCCAGCATTTATGAGAATGAATTATGAATAATGAATTTCATTTAAAGGAGGGAGCAAGTTGTGTTGAGGCAAGCTGGAGCTAAACTCTGCAGGACAGTGACCCTCCAGGACAGAGTTTGGACAACCCTGGTTTAAAGGGAATATTAAATAAATCTTTCAACAAAGTATTACGTTTTAACTTCTCTGCGGAAAAATCCAGCATAAGGTATGTTTTGCGCACTGGTACCTGCTTGGGTTGCTGGTCCCCAGCATTTGATACTAAAGTGCTGGTGGACTGTCATTTGTATGTTGGTATGATCGCAGTTGTCACTATTATGGTGATCAGTGTTCCCTTTATATGTGTCCTTGACTTTGGTTGACTTTCAGCAATTGTTGAAGTGCGGGCTGTCACTATTGTCTATAATAGTAGTACTGTATGTCATGCTCCTGACTGCAATGACATTATTCTAAGTTCTTTTAACATCTATTCCTTTTACTAAGTTTTCAACTTTTGGGGGGTTAGTGACTGGCTGGATTGTGACATAAATGTTCCCAAATGTGCATGAAAGTCCAAGTAAATTTTAATTTTCAATGATGCAAAAGAAGCTACAGTAAATACAAAATTATTACATTCTGATTTTTCTTTAGAATGAAATGTGATTGTAATGTGATTCACAATTTTCCAGGTTGACTTGTTTTTTTGTTTTTTTTACTTTATTCAGAGTTTCAGATGACTATGCTGGTCTATCTGCTAGTACTAACCAGCCTGGACCAACTTGGAATTAATGCAGGTTTTTGCTGGGTTTTTCAGCAGGATTACATACTGATTTCACATATTTTCAGATATTTAGATACTTAAACTTAGAATTATGAAACAAAATACCAAATATAAAAACATTATTTTAGTTATGTCATTTCCATCTTTGTGATCTAATACAATGATCATAGTATGTTGAGAAGGCTGCAAACTTGCCGTTTCAAAACCATCAATTTCTTACTAATATTTCCTTTTAAAGATGTTGCTGGATTGATGGCTTTGTCGTAAATTTTGTTGTAAATCTCCACCCTCAGTTTCCTAACCTCATAAGTGCATATGTACAATACATACGTGCACCCATATATATGCCACCTTTTCTCTCAGAAAAAGTGCCCCTGTTTGCTGTCTGTCCTTTTCTATGGGTGATTGCAATTGTGTGGTCACCCAGATCATCATGCTAAGAGGATATTTATCAGTAATGACCACTTATGACTGTGATTGTTTAGCGTTCAACACACTCACCTTATCTGAATCGGCAAGAAGATTGTTTGGCTATAAATACAAAATAAAGAGAGCAGCGGGAGAATGCATGACTGCATGACCTTTATGTTGTGACACTGGCGTAGCAGACTGAGACTGAACCAAACTATCTCTTCCACAGATTAATTGGCATTGATTATATAATATTGAATATTCCCATAATAGTGATAAAATCTCATATGGAATAGTTGCACTAATGGATCGGTTGTACTTCTGTTGCTCATCTTATCTTGATGTCATGCGCTCAACACTTTTCTTTGTGCTATGTGTCTAGTCTAGATCTATTATTGAGAGTCCCTGGAGAGGTCTTGGCTTGTCGAAATATTCACAGTGACTGTGTTAGTCCAAACAGATGACGGGCCTGAGTGAAATCTAGCAGACTCACTCATCTCCTTCACTTGAAGACTATAACAAGGAGGGGCTCAAAAACGCATTAGCTGAAATTCTGCCTCCACTTGAGATCTAAGAGTAGCATCCACTTTAATTACATAATAAGGTGTATTTATAACGATCATTCATCTTCCTGGCATCTTTTTTAGTTTGGCTGTTGATCTATTGCAGGAATAATGCACATTCAAATGAAACTGGAAAAAGCAAAGATAGATGAATAATTGATTAGCTCAAAAATGCATTTTTGTGTCTCTATTTGAAAGCCTTTTTTGATGAGAAGACTCATACAGATGATAGATAATACGCAGTTATATATATATATATACTGTATATGAAAAACTTAAACTGAAAATACCTAAATGAAAATTGGAAATCTTTCCTTGGCAACTGAAATACGTTTAAGTTGAAGTACTAAAATGACTAAAACTGAAGTATAAATAAAACTAAAAAGATAAATATTTTAAAAAATATTAAACTAAAAAAATATAGAACATTTTAAAGAAAAAATAATAAATATTAATCAAAAAAATTTATACTAAAGTAGTACATAAATAATACTAAAATAACATATATTTAGAACCTATATGATAATTTATAACAGCAAAAGCAATCAATTGGTAATATATAATATTTATTTCATTTAATTTGAGTACTGGAAAGAATTCCTATGGAGGAACTACCTAATAACTAGAAAACAGATGTCTCTAAATGATCTTGCCAACATTCATACTCTATTCCATCAACTTGGATTACATAACGTAAGTCTTTCCTGGCATCTTTTCAGCTTCACTACAAACATGAATTGATCATAAGTGACCCAACTGAAAGTTATCAAATAGAAATCAAAGCTGATCAATGGCGAAAAGAAAGATAATAAGTAAATCCCTCACTTTAGATGAGCGATTCATGAGCAGAACTTTGAATAGCTTCATTTCATAAAGGAAAGTGGCATTCTTTATAAATAAAGTGGTCAAACTTTGGACCTAAAAATGAATGACATACTGGAAAATAAGAAAAAAGTTACTCAACTTTTAGAAACAATGTCAAAAATCACAATAAAAGTTAATCTTACCTGGAACCTTACACTCCACTAAGGAAAAAATCCATAAAACAACATAAGCGCCATAGAGAGTCCTTGACATTCTCCCTCACAACAATGTACTGAAGCAAAAAAGAGGCGCGGGACTAAAAGAGTAGAGCGGATAGAAACTAAATTGCTGAGAAGATGAGACTCTTCAAAATAGTCTTTCTCAGGAACGTAATCAGACCCGGTTCCTCTTTACTGCTGCGACAGCACAGATGGCCAAAACAGAAAAGAAAGAAGTATCCCTTGGGTCTAAATGAATGAAGTCTTTGTGAATAAAAAACAAGAGGCAAGTATAGAGAAAGTTCCTCAGGTAATTTCTGAATATTGACTCTGCTGTTAGAGCTTGCTGAATGAGAGAAAGAGAGAGAGAGAGAGAGAGAGAGAGAGAGAGAGAGAGAGAGAAGGAGGACAGGTTTCCACGCCTCTTTCATAGATCATGAGCTGAGTCACTAAATGCTAAAACCCTTAACCACCTATTCTGTATTCCTGTGAAAGACTTTAAGATAACCTTCCCATATCCCCCGGGTCAACCTTTCTGAAGTTCATTGTCTTTTCTCAGCGCCTTGTTCTTTGTTGAGCCTTTGCTAAATTTAGACATGCTGTAACAGTTCTTGTCACCTTCTTGCCTAATTTGCCTAATTTGCCCAACTCTAAGAGTGTGGTAACCATGCATACGTATCTAGTAATTGCAATAACCCTGATGATTAGTAAACATTCGTATGATGTCAAACAGCTGTTTCCTTCCTGGAAGGAGCCTTTTAGTGGGCCCAACATTTTTTTTTCTTTTTTTAACATTCCACAGCTACATTTGACTGATGTGTAATGCATAGAAGGAGTCCAAACTTGTAGTATTTACATACTTTGACAGGGGCAAGTTGTCATACCAGCCTTACAGGTTAACAAATGCACAGGCTTGAGATAGTTTGTTCATTGACTGAGCTGATAGTGTTTCTCAGGCTGTAGCAGAAGTGTGGTCAGTGTGTGTGATGACATGGCAGGGCTGGTTCAGTTCTGCCAGCAGGGGCAGTCCAGTAAATACATTCCTCCTGCTTTAATCACACTGCACACAAATGCGATTTGGTGTTCAAAACCAATCTTTAGGATTCACAGTCCACATCTATCTGTCTGTCTGTCTATTGTGTGTGTCTGTCTGTCTGTCTATCTACCTCTACGTACAGCTTTTGACTTCTTCCGATTGTATTTACGCTTCAAAATTCATAAAAGTTGTGTTCAATTGTGAAGATTATCACAATGAACAAAACGTGAAAGAATCATAAGCTTTCTTTAGTCACAGGCCATATTTTCTGCAATAATCCAAAAGCCAATGAAAAAATACTATTGTGTTTTTGTGGAGGGAACCAGGGTGATGCTAATTTCTGGGTTGGCCTACAAAAATATGTCATCCCAGCACCACTCTTCTCTATCAACCACTGAGAATATTCCATCAGGTCCACAGAGGTGGAGCTGGACTCTGTCAAGCTCCGCCCATTATGTCCAGACAGGGGAAGCTGGATGTCATTTGCCTCTGCAGTGAGCACCACTTGGACTTGGTAATTATAAGTAGAATCTTTTTTTGGGGATATATCCTAGGAAGTCAAAATCAGACTTTTTTTGGTGATTTTTATATGTTGTGGACAATAAATATGATTCTTTGAAACTAGGGTGCAAACAATAATTCACTAAACATTTATGTTCAGAGTTTGTATATCAAGCAGTTCACAAATAGTTTTAAAGCATATTATTTCCACTTTTTTAAGTATCAAAATTTATCCATGGCTTGATGTCATATACTGTACTTCACAAAACAGTATTAGCTCTCCTGCCATTCAGTGTTTGGCCACAAGAGGATGTTTGTGGAATTTGTATGAAGATGAGGGGTGATTGTGGAAATTACCCTTTGGCTGTGATGGTGGAGCAGCTTTTTATATCCTTCTTATAATGATTAATGATCTGAATACTGAAGGATGATCCTCGTTCAGTGTAAAAGAGCAGCTTCCTCTAGATGCAGTGAGGCACGTGCACGACTCCCTCAGATGCCACCACTCTTCTGTGCCCTCAATCAGTCTCTAATCCTGGATTAGAGGAGCATGTTACTGGTCTGGGATTAATGTTCTGCTAGCTGCAATTTTATTATTGATTGTGTGCCACCATGTTTTATCTGATATTCGGTTGGACTACTGTTTATTATTCTTTTCTATATACCGACTCTGACTGTCTCTCCTCAATTCCCCTCTCTTGTGCTTTTATGTCACAGGGAATGATTTTTATTAGAACTAAAAGATTCAAACTTTTTTTTTGTTTGTTGCTGAAAATCATTACACCTATTGTATACTTTTTATCATGCATTTATTAATGAATTGCTAAATCTTTTATAATTATGAAATGCAATTCCGATTTTAT
The DNA here is from genome assembly GCF_051911475.1 of Siphateles boraxobius. NCBI lineage: Eukaryota > Metazoa > Chordata > Actinopteri > Cypriniformes > Leuciscidae > Siphateles > Siphateles boraxobius. The sequence goes on from NW_027508866.1 coordinate 6,714,532, forward strand.
ATTTAAATATGTTAATATTTATATTTACTTATTACTTTTTATTGTGTGAAAAATCTTTATTTACATTTTACACCTTATGAGTTGTTTCGGCATTTCCGCAATGACTAACCATTTTTCCATGACCATTTTTTCAAAAGTTAGTGTACTTGGTTTCCATGGAGGAGACAACAGTGTCATTGAAGGTGCATGAGATCAAATATGAGACATGATGTATGGAAAAATTAAGAAAATCAAGGTAAATATCACATCAGATTTTTATTATGCATAATTTCAAGTCAATTTTGTGCAAAATGAGAAAATATTATAAAGGCAACATTAAAGGCATAGCTCACGCAAAAAGGAAAATTCTGTCATCACTTACTCACCCTCATGTCGTCCCAAACCCATAAGACTTTCGTTCAGCTTCGAAACACAAATTAAGATATTTTTAATAAAATCGGAGCGATTTCTGTCCCTCCATTGACTGTCCAACTACATGGCTACCATTTCGATGCTTAAAAAAATTCAGATCTTAAAACTAATCCATATGAACATAAAAAAGAGAGATCGTAAAAATAATCCATATGAATTGAGCGGTTTAGTCCAAATTTTCTGAAGAGACATGATTTCTTTATATGATGAAGAGATTAAATTTAGATTTTAATTTACATATAAACATTCATCAGTTATGATAAACGGAAGCTCAAGCATGTTCGCTTGACGTGCGAGAACCAATGAGGTTTGCTCTCGTGTTATGCAGCACATTTGAGCTTCTGCAAGAACCATTGAGGTTAATTTGAGCTTCAGCAAGAACCAATGAGGTTCATTTGAGCTTCAGCAAGAACCAATGAGGTTCATTTGAGCTTCTGCAAGAACCAATATGGTTTGTTCTCGCATGTCAAGCAGGTTCAGTTGAGCTTGTTTATGTTCGCTGATCAATGTTTATATGTGAATAAATGCCTAAATCGTATAAACCGATCGTGTCTCTTCAGACAATTTGGACTACAATATAAATATACTAAAATAAATAGTATATATAGTGCATAGATAGATTATATATATATATTTATGGATATTATGTTATGCTGTTATATAATATATAACATTCCTCCATCATCTTGCTTTTGTCTCCTAAAGTAATCCTCTCTTGTTCTCTCCCATCCCTGTTCAGTCTCCCTCTATCCCCCCCCTTCATCTCACCATCATCTCTTGATCTTCTCCATGACTGTAATCCTCTATGAAGCGAGTTAAGACGCTTCTCGCAGATTAGCCTGATGGTGAGTCTGCACATCATCGCAGCATGACAGCCAGAGACACATTCAATTACAGAAAAACTATATACCGACACTTTATGCTTCATCTACAGCTAGAGGTAATTCAAAATGCGAGTGATTGAGACTAGTAACAATGTTAGGTTTATGTTGACGGACATAAGACTAGTAATTTTTAGATTTCTTCCTTCAGAAATTCTTGGGTACTATTCTCAAAAAAGAGTCCGGTCATCACAGTTGCTTTTTTAACCGATCTGACGGTAGAGTTAACTGTGCTTGTGAAGCACCTCCCCTTCCCCATGGAGTTTAAAGGTTACTGAAAGATTTCAGCAGCTGCATGTAAGAAGATTAGGGAGGAATTAACGTCATTCCTTTGTCATTATAGAAATAAATTGATATTTGGTTATAATCAGCGGGAGGGGGATGGAGGGAGAGGACCATGCCAGGAAAGCAGACAGGCTTTTAGGCAGTGTGGGAAACACAGACCGCCAGGCATATACACACAAACACGCATGCACAAAAGTGGAGCTCAGAGGATTTCACATGGCACCATGTAACATGTGCTGCACAGTGTGGATCTAAGGGCCGTTACCGTGTCGGAATGGGCAACACTAGATGGAAAGGATGCTGGGTAAGGAACTCCAGAGAGTTCGACTGATCCCACAGCATCTCTCTGTTTCTCCTCACATCAGATCCTGGACCTCAGGCCTCGGCCATGGACTTTGCTCTCACCGCACTGAGGCTGATGTGCCTGGCCTGGCTGTGGCCCGTCGCCCTGCTCAAAGGAAGCAACACGCAAAACCAGCGCAGGCACAAGGACGTCTACCTGGATGGAAACACGCGGCACAAACATGGAGGGTGAGGATTCTTTTGCTTGCTTCTTACGCTCATTTCTTCAGCTCTTAAATGCGTTTGCAGAATGCTGTTGTAGATTGAACTTCACTTTGTTTATTATCAATCAGCTCTATTCTGTTTAATTTAAATACCCGTGTCAGTCTGTTTACACTCTCGGTCTTATTTATTGTGGTCTCGTCCCTGTGGATTGATGTGTACGGGTTTATTTATTGCGCTGTGTTATGACCTGCAATTTGGGGTTGTTGGATTGTGTGTGTGTGTTTGAGGGTATAATTAATTGTGGATAAAGGAACTCTGTAATTAGAGCTCATGGTTGAGCTGGGTATGTGAAGTAAAAACAAAAACAGCACTGGGTAGTAATTTAGTCTTTTAGTACGGATCCAGAGGTAGGTCATTCTCAGGTAACAGTGCCATTTGTGGCAGAACGTTTTTTAAGATGGATGGATGGATATTATGTATATTTAATATGAATTATATTATTCATAAAATCCTAAATAAGTGGTTACAGTACCAGTAATATACCAGAGTGCAGCATGTATTGTTAATCCCAAACCTTTTCCGTAAAGTGTATATCTGTCTTAGTGCATAAAATCATCTGTGATCTTGTTCCATACTGAAGTGAAATGAATTCGTCCAAACCTCTTGTTTTAGTCAGTGCTGATTATTTACTCAGAATGTAACCAAGACCTTGTGTGTACAGGTTTGTTTTTGCTTATGTCTGTTACATCATCAAAAAAACCTTCCCCATTTTGTCTTCTTTCAAACAGACGAATAGACTTTAAAATGAAGAAGTCTGACAGCACCAAATCTTTGCTGATTAAATCCGAGCAGCTTTTGCGAATCGAGGATCACGATTTCGCCATGAGGCCTGGTTTTGGAGGTGAGGCGATTCTGTCCTTTCAAAAGGCTCTAATGTATTACTTTTGGCTTTGCAAAGTTGGTATTGATGGTTGTATTCTTAAAATACATGTTGCTTTACTTAGCATTATGTGTTATCTCGGTCTTAATTGTTTATTTGAATGATTTTGGTAATGTAATCTTATTCAGCACAGTTGGCACAAATAAATGGCGGCGTAACATACAACAGCAGCACTAATACAGCACAGAGAGGACCTACAGATGGGGCAATTTCAGGAGAGAGTGGGAGGAAAAAAAGAAACCAATGATGTGATTAACCAAAAATCTGCTGATGGGAATCGTGATGCGTTTTTCTGATGGAAATCACATACTCCGCACTATGAAAGCCATTTATGTAAGCAGCAGGAAATTACCATAGATGTTTGTTGAAAATCTTGTTGTTTTTGTTTTGGTTATAAATATTTTTTGCAAAATAGAATTATATTTTTACACTATTCTCTGAAAATGTCTCCTTGCTTACTGTCTATGCCGATAGAGATATCATCCATACTTGCTGCTGCACATGTCCATTCTGGGGTTACGTACTGTGTTCTGCCTCTGTTACACTGGCTGAACTCAAGATCAAGAGCTTTAAAAGTCACAGTGGGGCAAATGACCAGAATGTGACTCTGGCGCTGAGATTGTCAAAAATAGGTTAGAATGTCATATGCGGTAAGTCCAAATCAGAAAAAAAAACACTCTGACCCAGATTGGTAGTAGTGCCAAGCAGACAATACACTGAGGACAGATGCATTTTAATCTGGATTATTATTCCAGTCGGTCTCTGAGAATGCCTGAGAATGTAGGTAAATCTTACAGGCTAGCCAAAAGTTGCTGTTTTTAGAAAAAGAACATAGAGTGGCGTGCTGTTTTTCCAATCAAATAATCATCTGTTCTATTACAGACACCTTAAAGGGACATGGTGGTGGAAAAGATTTGGGATGGGAATGGAGGAAAAATATGCATTCTCCTGCAAAACTTTGCATTCCCTCACAAAACATTTGTGTTCTCTCGCAAAACCTGTTGTGAGCTTGGACAAACACTTCCTGTTTAATGTCCCGCTGGCAGTGTTTCAGACAGCTCCGTACTATAACAATGGAGCGGTTCATAGAGTTTGAAATCTGACTCTCAGCCACCTGCTCATAGAGACCAAGTTATATCAAAAGCAGGGACGTGCACAGGAATTATGAGGGGCAGTTGCTCTGACCTGAAAAAAGGGCTTCCCCTACATTCAGTTGTGCTTCTTGCTCGTATTCAGTTCTGATGGTAGGCTACGGGCAACTACGCATGATTTGAGGTATGATTGCGTAAAGGGAACAGGAATTCCGGTAGGCAACAGAATCGACTGCTAAACCCAGGGCCGATCCTGAACTCCCCCTGGGGCCCTAAGCAAAAGGGGCCCTCTACCTGACCTGTGACGCCGTGAGCTATGTAAACCATTTGCCATTCCCACACAATCACACCTGACACTTCAGTGCTCCCAATACAATCCTCCCTCCTTTAAACAAAACAGTCAAAGAATAAGTACAACAATATAGAACAGAATGAGGTTCAAACAAACAATATTTATTGAATAGAGTATTTTCTATAGAATGTTAACATAACAAGTGAATATTAACGTAAACATAAATAAGAAGAAAATAATAAATTATAACCCTGAGCTTTGGCTTTTGGGATTAACTTTGGTTCTCTCTACAGCCTGGGTATTTTCTGCATCAGTATGATTTTTATTTATTTATTATTATGCATGTTGAAGCAATTCTTGATTTATGGTTATTATTTACTGAGGGATGTGCATCCATATTGACCAGTATGTCCAGCTAATCAACATTTTAAATTCAATATAGCCTATAAGTCAATTGTCAATACATTGCTTTCTATCTTGCATAATTAGTGCAGTTGTTTAGAGTTTTTAACTACACTGAGACTAGATAATCAGTTTCTTGTTTTATAAATGTGACTTTGATTGGGAGTGCCATCATTCACGTGCATGTATTGTACAGTATGTCTGGTCTCCACATATTTCTGCTTGAAAAATGCGAGTTTCATTTCGTGCACGCGCATATGAACGCACGATAACACACGCGACGCGGTTATGTTTTCCGAGCTGCAGTAAACAAACACCGTTGCACTTTGTCGTTTATCAAAAACAAACGTAATACATTTTTTTATTTTACTCTCACTTTTGTCAGGCACAAAGTGATGCAAGATATGCACTGCCTGCCCAGCTAGGTTAGCAAGACCGAAAAACATCAAACTTAGAGAGGAGAGAACACAAGTTTACCTGATTGTTGTTCCCGCAATTCACTCTCATGGGTTTTTTCTTCTTCCTCTTTTCGTGACCAGAAGGATAGTTTCGCTTCATTTTGTCATGGATGTTGTACACATTAACTGACACGCTATGACACGAGATGGAGGCGGGGCCTTAAGTAATTTGTGGGGTCTTACGCACCGGTCGCGTGCAGCGCTGCAGCCACGTAAACAGTTTGCCCTTCCCTTACTGACTTTCACTTTCGGTGCACGAATGGAAGTGAATGAGGCTTTGCGATTTAAAAAAATAAAAATAAAAAATGTATCTAGGCCTATGTGAAATTCTGCAGCCATTGTACGATTTTTTTTTTTCCTCGGAAGGGCAACTTGAGTCGAGAAGGGCATATGGGCAGTTGCCCGGGCAACCTGAGCAACCCCCCTGTGCACGTCCCTGATCAAAAGGCTCGTTTTGAGGAAAATTGGGTTGTAGCTTGTTGTCGACGTTACTTTGTTTGGAAATAGGTGTGTTTTAACAACGTTTAGCTCACGGGTTATTGATCCGGGAATTTCAAATATGTGAATATATTGCCAACTTTACTGAACTCTTTGAACTAAGCACTGACCGCATTTCTTTATATTTGAGTCCAAGTTCAAACTCTATGAACCGCTTAATGGTTAAGGTACGGAGCTGTCTGAAACACTGCCAGTGGGACATTAAACAGGAAGTGTTTGTCCGAGCTCACAACAGGTTTTGCGAGAGAACACAAACATTTTGCCAGAGAACTCAAATATCTCTGCGAGAGAGCGCAAATATCTCTGCGAGAGAACGCAAATATCTCTGCGAGAGAACGCAAATATCTCTGCGGGAGAACGCAAATATCTCTGCCAGAGAACGCAAATATCTCTGCCAGAGAACGCATATATCTCTGCGAGAGAAGGCAAATATCTCGGCGAGAGAACGCAAATATCTCTGCGAGAGAACGCAAATATCTCTGCCAGAGAACGCAAATATCTCTGTGAGAGAACGCAACTATCTCTGCGAGGGAACTCAAATATCTCTGCGACAGAACGCAAATATCTCTGCCAGAGAACGCAACTATCTCTGCGAGAGAACGCAACTATCTCTGCGACAGAACGCAAATATCTCTGCCAGAGAACGTAAATATCTCTGCCAGAGAACGTAAATATCTCTGCCAGAGAACGTAAATATCTCTGCGAGAGAACGTAAATATCTCTGCGAGAGATCGTAAATATCTCTGCCAGAGAACGTAAATATCTCTGCGAGAGATCGTAAATATCTCTGCCAGAGAACGTAAATATCTCTGCGAGAGAACGTAAATATCTCTGCGAGAGAACGTAAATATCTCTGCCAGAGAACGTAAATATCTCTGCGAGAGAACGTAAATATCTCTGCGAGAGATCGTAAATATCTCAGCGAGAGAACGCAAATATCTCTGCGAGAGATCGTAAATATCTCTGCGAGAGATCGTAAATATCTCAGCGAGAGAGCGTAAATATCTCTGCGAGAGAACGTAAATATCTCTGCGAGAGAACGTAAATATCTCTGCGAGAGAACGCAAATATCTCTGCGAGGGAACGTAAATATCTCTGCGAGAGAACGTAAATATCTCCGCGAGAGATCGTAAATATCTCAGCGAGAGAACGTAAATATCTCTGCGAGAGATCGTAAATATCTCTGCGAGAGAACACAAATATCTCTGCGAGAGATCGTAAATATCTCTGCCAGAGATCATAAATATCTCCGCGAGAGAACGCAAATATCTCCGCGAGAGATCGTAAATATCTCTGCGAGAGAACGTAAATATCTCTGCGAGAGAACGCAAATATCTCTGCGAGAGATCGTAAATATCTCAGCGAGAGAACGCAAATATCTCTGCGAGAGAACGCAAATATCTCTGCGAGAGAACGCAAATATCTCTGCGAGAGAACGCAAATATCTCTGCGAGAGAACGCAAATATCACTGCGAGAGATCGTAAATATCTCTGCCAGAGAACGCAAATATCTCTGCCAGAGAACGCAAATATCTCTGCGAGAGAACGTAAATATCTCTGCGAGAGAACGCAAATATCTCTGCGAGAGATCGTAAATATCTCTGCCAGAGAACGCAAATATCTCTGCCAGAGAACGCAAATATCTCTGCGAGAGAACACAAATATCTCTGCCAGAGAACGCAAATATCTCTGCGAGAGATCGTAAATATCTCTGCCAGAGAACGCAAATATCTCTGCGAGAGAACGCAAATATCTCTGCGAGAGAACGCAAATATCTCTGCGAGAGAACGCAAATATCTCTGCGAGAGAACGCAAATATCTCTGCGAGAGATCGTAAATATCTCTGCCAGAGAACGCAAATATCTCTGCCAGAGAACGCATATATCTCTGCGAGAGAAGGCAAATATCTCTGCGAGAGAACGCATATATCTCTGCGAGAGAACGCAAATATCTCTGCGAGAGAACGCAAATATCTCTGCCAGAGAACGCAAATATCTCTGCCAGAGAACGCAAATATCTCTGCCACAGAACGTAAATATCTCTGCGAGAGAACGCAAATATCTCTGCCAGAGAACGCAAATATCTCTGCGAGAGATCGTAAATATCTCTGCCAGAGAACGTAAATATCTCTGCCAGAGAACGCAAATATCTCTGCGAGAGAACGCAAATATCTCTGCCAGAGAACGCAAATATCTCTGCGAGAGATCGTAAATATCTCTGCCAGAGAACGTAAATATCTCTGCGAGAGATCGTAAATATCTCTGCGAGAGAACGTAAATATCTCTGCGAGAGAACGCAAATATCTCTGCGAGAGAACGTAAATATCTCTGCGAGAGAACGTAAATATCTCTGCGAGAGAACGTAAATATCTCTGCGAGAGAACGCAAATATCTCTGCGAGAGATCGTAAATATCTCTGCCATAGAACGCAAATATCTCTGCGAGAGAACGCAAATATCTCTGCGAGAGAACGCAAATATCTCTGCGAGAGAACGTAAATATCTCTGCGAGAGAACTCAAATATCTCTGCGAGAGAACGTAAATATCTCTGCGAGAGAACGCAAATATCTCTGCGAGAGAACGTAAATATCTCTGCGAGAGAACGTAAATATCTCTGCGTGAGAACGCAAATATCTCTGCGAGAGAACGTAAATATCTCTGCGAGAGAACTCAAATATCTCTGCCAGAGAACGCAAATATCTCTGCGAGAGAACGTAAATATCTCTGCGAGAGATCGTAAATATCTCTGCCAGAGAACGTAAATATCTCTGCCAGAGAACGCAAATATCTCTGCGAGAGAACGTAAATATCTCTGCGAGAGAACGTAAATATCTCTGCGAGAGAACGTAAATATCTCTGCGAGAGAACGTAAATATCTCTGCGAGAGAACTCAAATATCTCTGCCAGAGAACGCAAATATCTCTGCGAGAGATCGTAAATATCTCTGCGAGAGATCGTAAATATCTCTGCGAGAGATCGTAAATATCTCTGCGAGAGATCGTAAATATCTCTGCGAGAGAACGCAAATATCTCTGCGAGAGAACTCAAATATCTCTGCGAGAGAACGCAAATATCTCTGCCAGAGAACGCATATATCTCTGCCAGAGAACGCAAATATCTCTGCCAGAGAACGCAAATATCTCTGCCAGAGAACGCAAATATCTCTGCCAGAGAACGCAAATATCTCTGCCAGAGAACGCAAATATCTCTGCCAGAGAACGCAAATATCTCTGCCAGAGAACGCAAATATCTCTGCCAGAGAACGTAAATATCTCTGCGAGAGAACGCAAATATCTCTGCCAGAGAACGCATATATCTCTGCCAGAGAACGCATATATCTCTGCGAGAGATCGTAAATATCTCTGCGAGAGAACGCAAAAGATTTTGGGGGAAAAAATTCTCCCATCCCAAATTTTTTCCACCACCATGTCCCTTTAGGTGCTCCATTGTACGATATGTGATTTTGGGTCCATTTAGGTGATGTTCTGGAAATGTATTTGATAAGCACTGAAACATTATAATAATCATGTGATCTTATATCATGCAAAAGCTTTACATATAATGATAAATAGTTAGTTACTGGTTAAAACACCTAAAATACACTTTACTTTATATTCTCTTAAAAATAAAGGTTCTAAAACAGGGTTTTCACTGTGATGCCATAGAAGAAACCAAGGTTCCCCAAAGAACCTTTCAGTGAACTGTTCTTAAAATAACTTTTTTTGTGTGTGTAAAGAACACTTTAAAAATCATAATCTAAAGAACCTTTTTCCACTGTAAAGAACCTTTGGTTCAAAGGAAAGGTTCCATGGATGTTAAAGGTTCTTAATGAAACCATTTTTTAAGAGTGTACAAATGTATTAATTTCAATTTAGAATCTTGATGTTGATAAAAAAATTAATCCATGTAATATTCTGTTTAGCATGGTACTGAATCATTTACAATGGTGTTTACATGGCACTCCAAAGTATACCGTGGTATATGTCCAAAAAATGGGTAGTACCATGATACTTTTTTGTTATTTTGTGTGCTAATCCCTACATATGAACACTGAGATGGAGCTTTATTTGAGTCCAGATTAGGGAACATCAGTCGTGCTGGTGGTTCTATGAAAACAGTGAGAGGTTGATAATCACACAGAGTCATGTGCGCTGAGTTAAGTCTCTGTTTGTAGGAAGCTTAAAATCTTTTCAGATTGTATTTGGTTGATGACACAGTCATGAGACGACCATTTTAACATTTGACACAACTGACACTTCACATATCATTTCTGAAAGTTAGTCAATGAAATGTTATTATATAGATTTTATACTATTTGTTTAGTTTGTAGTCAGAAAGAGAATGAGCATTTACGAGCTGTAAACACTCTGGAATTTCTCATAGTGGTGGTCTGTGGTAAAATCTGATTTTCAAATGTTTTTGCAGAGATGATTCAGTGATGGATACTTCTGTTTTATGACTCAGAGAGAATGCAACTGGTCTCACTCCATGTGTTTGTTAAACGTGGTGCAGATGTGTTGGATCTCTATGTAGAGATGAGAGATTGATGTGTTTGTTCAATTCTCTGAAGAAAAGCAGCTGACACAAGAATGCTTAATTTAGATCGATGCGACTATGATAGTTAAACACAAGTTTCCCATGTCTCTCTGCTATGAGAATGCAAATTGCTCAGTCGTTCTCTGACAAATATTTACTCTTTTGAGGACTATGAAGAATTTGATTCTTCAAGGTTACATTAAAAAATGAAACTTCTGTCATCATTTTACCCACCCTCATGTTATTCCAAACATGTATGAGTTTCTTCTGTTGAACACAAAAGAAGATATTTTGATGAATGTTGGTAACCAGACGCCATTGACTTCCATAGTATTTTTTTCCTACTATGGAAGTCAATGGCTATCATCAACTGTGTTTACCAACATTCTTTCAAATATCTTCTTTTGTGTTCAACAGAAGAAAGAAACTCATACAGGTTTAGAACAACATGAGGGTGAATAAATTATGACAGAATTATTTGGGTGAACTATCCCTTTAAGAGGTCAGGAATCATGAGAATCTTTTGATCGGCAATCAGACTTCACTGGTCATGCTGTATGTTTTGCTCTGAATAGCAGGCAATGCATTAAACTCAATCACTTACAGTATTTTTTTATGGAACGGCTTCTGAATAACAATCAGTTTTGGTGCATCTGAATAGCAAAGCTCAGATCATTTGATTTGGAGGAATTAGATGAGAAACTGTTGGGTTCAAACTGACTTGTCTTTATTAAATCTGACTTTATTATATCTGCACATATACGAGACATTGTTGAGATCTCTTCTGAGACACTTTTTTTCTCACCAGAAAAATGAGAAGCAGAAGACTAAAGTCACCATTTATTTATCATGCAATTGAAACACATTTGAGATATTAAGGAGATAAGTTTTTGCTTTTATTCGGTGTGATTTTCCTTCAAATCTGACTGTTTGACACTGTCTAGGTTCTGCTATTCCAGTGGGCATCGATGTGCAGGTGGAGAGCATCGACAGCATTTCAGAGGTCAACATGGTATGTGTCTGCTTTTAACCTTTAACCTGTTGGTGGGCTCTGCACACCCTCAACTCCTAATGCTAGTCATACATCAAGCTTAAATCCTCGACAATTTAAACAGATTGGATTCACAACTGAGGCAGAGGGCGAATGTCAAAGCCATCACGCACGCAACAGACTATGAACCTTCACAATAGCATGCTAAATCCATAGACATGTTCATTTGGGGTACATATCCTGATGTACTCAAGTCAACACCTGTTTTTAAAATCTAAGCCATGAAAGAATAAAGGCTTTTTATATTTTTATAAAAACGAATCACTCTAGTGCCTTGGGATTGTTATTTCTTACGAGTGAAACCATTCCTACACCCAAAGAGCACAGAGATACTGAAGTTACACCCCGTGCAGCACTTCTTGCATTCCTTGTATTTATGTAGTCAAGTTTTTATTTGATTTTACTTTATTTTTCCCAAGTGGCAAATAGCATAGCATAGGAATTATGCAATCAAAACAAATGTTTGGCAACAGGCATAATCATATATACACAGTGGCTTTCAAAGTATAAAGAAGTGGCTTATGCAAACTGACACAATCACTTTTTCATGTCTTTTGTGGGCATAGGACTTTACCATGACCTTGTACCTGAGACATTACTGGCAGGACGACAGACTGGCGTTCCCCTCCAGCAATAACAAGAGCCGCACATTTGATGCTCGACTGGTGAAAAAGATCTGGGTGCCAGACGTCTTTTTTGTTCACTCCAAGCGTTCTTTCATTCATGACACCACCATGGAAAACATCATGCTCAGAGTCTATCCAGATGGAAACATTCTTTACAGCGTCAGGTAACACATAAAGCCATTTTCCGGAAAGCAGATGTTTTTACAAGAACTGCGAAAGTAGCGAATGCCCTGAGGCATTTCCCTGTGTTTACAGAGTTCACCAGAAAGAAAATAAGATATTTTCAGCTTTTACTTTGAAGTAAATTTTAGTGCTGCTGAAGATAGTTTATCCAAATATGAATAATTTGTTATCATTAAATTTCCCTCATGTCATTCCAAACCTGCAAGACTTTATTTTTTGAGGGTGAACACAATTTCCCTCAGGTCTTTTCTGTATTAAAACAGTTCATAGTAACTTCAGCTTTAAAAGGGAGAAAAACAAAGTCTTCTGAAGTCATACAAGAGCTTTGTGTAAGAAATATACTCAGTAATTATTCAGTCATTATCTTCCCCTTCAGTGAGCTTTTGCCTTGAGAACTGCAGTCAGTGAGAACTCAAGATCTGATTCATTAAAAATGTTTTTATAGCTGATTCTTTTCAGTGAATCAGTTGAATCAGCTCACACAGTGGACTGAGTGATTTGTTCAGTGAGTTGAACTCAAGATTCAGATCATTCTGATTCATGACTGCTCTTTTGAACCGGTTCATTCCCGTTGGTTCATGCATTGGACTGCACTTTTGTTTTGTGAGAACAGAATTATTTGCGAACAGCAATTACATTTTTTGTTGAATCATTAACCAAAGCTGTATTATGACTTCAGGAGATTTGGAATATGGCCTTTTTTTATTGCTATCTATGAACTGTTATTGAATGAAAAAATAGTAATGTAATTGAAATGTCAATGTTTTTATTATTCTTTATATACTATTATAGTTCTTATTTTGATAAGCTTTTAGTTTTATATTTTCAGTTATCATTTTAATTTTAGTTAATTTTTTTGTAATTTTTTGTGCTTTTGACATTTTTTTGACGTTTTTGTTTGTCTGTCTGTTTGTTTTCAGTAAGGAATTTTAGCGCTTATTTCAGTATTTAGTCAAGTTTGTCATCTAATATTTAAATTTGATTTCATTTCAGCTTTATTTCAAAAACAAACAAATATTTGGTTAGCATATCAACACTGATAACAAAATACTTTTTTGTTCCACAGGAGAAAGTCACACAGGTTAATTTGTGTGCAACCAATTTCCCTTTGTTTACTTTCCCTGACAAATAAGGTGTGGTTCTCATTTAAATACTTCTGAATAGCTTTTTTCCCCCCAAGAAGTACCAGCGTGCACTGCAAGTGTAGGCTTGTGTAAAAGGTCAGGTTTGCCTGAGCCAATTCATGCGCATGCTGGATCAGTTTTCACTTCAATTCATCTCAATTGTTTCTATAATTTGATGTTATGCTAATAAGCACAATATCACATGTCTCCATTTTAAAGGGACATTTTCAGTCTCTTTGTAAGTGATTTGTAAGGCTGCACTGAATTGTGAATTGCAGAATCACAGTGACGGCTCTCTGCTCTATGGACTTCAGCAGGTTTCCTCTCGACACACAGAACTGCTCTCTAGAACTGGAGAGTTGTGAGTATGACTGTGTTTGCACGCATGTGTGCATGTACACTGAACAGTAAGCACTGTCAACAATGTACAAGGAAATAGTTAGTCAAAGCACTTCGCTCTCAGTATACCTGTAAATATATCATAAACGTACTGTTTGTTAAAGAGACAGCTCACCCAAAAGCGAAAAATTCTGTCATCATTTCATTCCAAACCTGTATGATTTTCTTTCTTCTGTAGAAAACAAAAGGAATGTTCACACTGCTTGTACATAAGTAAACTTTTTTTTCCAAAGATTTTGTTTTGAAGAAACGAACAGTTCTATTTAGCAAGGACACATTGATTTAATCAAATGTTACAGTAAAAACTTTTAAACTTTCTATTCATCAAAGAATCATGAAAAAACGATCAGTTTCCACAAACATTTTAAGCAGCACAACTGTTTTCAACATTGATAATAAGAAATGTTTCTTAAGCACCGACTCAGCCTATTAGAATGATTTCTGAAGGATCATGTGACTGGAGAAATGATGCTGAAAATTCAGCTTTGTCATTACAGCAATAAATTACATTGTATGATTTTTAATTGTATTATTTTTCTCAATATAACTGTTTTAGTGTGTTTTTGACCATATAAAAATTCTTTCAAACACATAAAAAAAACACTTTTATTGTCCTTTTTGGTCACTATTTTCTTTCATTATATGTCAAAAGAGAAGCATAAATATTCCTGAAATCTTTTCCTTATGTGTGAAATGGACAAAAGAACATCCTACGTGTTTGGAACGATATGATTATGATGACATAATCTTTATTTTTGGGTGAACAACTTCTTCAATAGAGTGCAAAAGTCAGGTTCCAGAGGTAAAAACTCCATTCATTGTCTCTATAGGGACACTGTATGAACCTTAAAAGACAGCCTTACTGTGAGCAACCAAGTTGTTAATCGGTAGCATTTCTTCTGTTGAAGCCATCAGCCGTCAAATAATCCTGTTTAACAATGGAATTTATGGTGAAAAACTACATAACCCATGATGCTGTACAGAAAATTCCACCAATCATAGAAAGTCGAAACAAGCAAGCCACGCCCACTCACATGAAGTAATCTCCCTACACTCAAAATATTTAAATATTCCAATATATATGCATATTTTTGCAATAAAACTAAAATATATTGTTTAATACTGTATATACAATAAATTTTATATGCATAGTTTTACATTTCTCCATCGTTTTTAATTTGATTATGCTGTTGGCAGTGCTTCATGGGATTGTAGTTCTTTCCCTCACTTAAAGCGTGATGTACACAGTCTAGCACCTTTGTATTTTTGTCCGATTTTCAAATACTTTTTTGCTTCAAATCAAAGTTTGTAATAGGGCTGCAACAACTAATCGATAAAATCGATTATAATCGATTATGAAAATCGTTGTCAACGAATGTCATTATCGATTAGTTGGTCTGCTTACGTCACGGGGAGCGTTTACTGGTACGCACACACACGCAAGGTCTCTCTCCCTCAGGCGCTCTGCCGAGCGCGCGCGCTACACGGTTTGGAGCAGTCTCTTCTGTCTCGCATGCGCGCTCTTGCTTGCGCGCTCTAGATTTCGGGAGTTTGAACTAATTCACGGGCATCAGGGAGCCGCAATCAATATTCCGGGACGCAATCAATATTCCGGGACTTCCGGGATGTCTGTATTTTGTCTCGAGCATCAGGTTGTGCAATCAGTTCGCTCGCAACGTAAGTGATGGATTAAAATAGCGCTACCGCAGAAATAGGTTAAATTAAAACGGTGTTTACAAAGTGAAGCATTAAATACAAAGGCAGTTAATAACAGCAGCAGTAAAATATTGTTTTTTAGTCACTGTAGCCTACTCAGTGGTTTTCAGCGAATGCTTGTGCACTAATGCATAATTTCTCCTGTCCTTTACTCAAGCCTGTTAGCTTGCTGGGTAACGTTACCTCCATTCCGTTCTCTTTTTATAGCATTTGTCTACTAAGTTTTAATTGTTTTTCAAACGCGATCTACTGCGGCTCTACATTCACACAATTGTTTTCAGTCTTTCTATATTTATTTAATCAATTTATCCTTATATTATATTCTTTTATATATGATATATGTAATATATATTATATTCTTTATCCTTATATTCCTTATATATATAATTAATTTTAAATAAAAATTAAATGAATTATATATTTTAGATGTTTTTAGTTTGTTTTTAGTTCAGATATTCACATCTGAACAACATGTCTGTGTAAATTTGTTTTAACAAAAATTGTGTTAAAACATAATATGTTGGATATCATTTTTTTAACAATAATCATGTTTGTCAACTTGCCATCAGCAATTATCATTAAAAACAATGCAAATATTGATATTAGTAAAACTCAATGTGTGGCTTTTGCACTTTTTAAAGTACACTTTTACACATAAATACCCTGATTTACGGTTTTATTTAGTTATAATAAAAAAAACAATCTAATTAATTTCTATCCGATTAATCGATTAATCGGAAAAAATAATCGTCCGATTAATCGATTATCAAAATAATCGTTAGTTGCAGCCCTAGTTTGTAATGTTGCGATTTACCTCGTAGCTGGTTGGCTTGGTAACGCTTTAACAAAGACTTTCTTTGAAATCCCAATGGGAGAAATGAATGGAAAAAAAATACTTCTAGAACCAGCGCCACTGAAAAAGTGTTGCACTCCATAGAAGTTTCTGGATTGCATATTACCCTTCTTTAGTTACTCACTAACGACTGGCAACAGTCATATTTAATCTGATTCATTGTTGCAGATATAAAATAATTGCATGGATGAACTGGTTTAAAGTTGCATACAGTATCTCTGTCTCTTTCACTCATAACACACAGAATCACATGAGCCTCAGCTTCAGAGGAGAGACGACGGAGATCGTTTTGGATGCTCTGTGTTTTCTCCTCTGAGGGGTGCCGCCCATGTATCTTCAAAGAGAGTTTGCTGTCTCATACATCCCTACTCCCCTTCCCACGTTTCTTTGCTCTCTTGAAGACGCGTACAATGAGAACGACCTCATGCTCTATTGGAAGAATGGGAACGATTCATTAAGGACTGACGAGATTGCACTCTCGCAGTTTTTTATTGAAGAATTCCACCCTTCCTACGGGCTAGCCTTCTACAGCAGCACCGGTATGTCTGCTTCACTTCCTCCTGCATGCTTTTATTTCCGTAGTACCATGTGGCTTATCACAGCGAACCAACATAGAGTCCAGAGAATGAGATATCCCAGCATTCTTGGCTGAAACGGTTGGATATATGTAGTTCTTCCTTCTTTTGCCTTAGATTTGCCTTGGGTTATTCTTAGGTTTCTCAACCTGTTTCCCCAAATATATTCGATTATAGGCATGCAAAAAGTTGGGATTTAAATGTTTACATTTTAATAGAAAACATTAAATTCAGTTTTGGTGTGCCAGAGTTAACAAATACTATACACTACTGTACAAAAGTTTAGGGTAGGTAAGGTTGTTGTTGTTGTTTTAAAGAAATGTATATTTTTAATCAGCAAGGGTGCATTAAATTGTTCAATAGTAATTGTGCAATAGTTAAAAAATATCGATTTCAAAAAAGTTTCCACAAAATGATTAAGCAGCACGACTGTTCTCAGCATTGATAGTAATGGGAAATGTTTCCTGAGCAGCAAATCAGCATATTAGAATGATTTCTGAAGGATCATGTGACACTGAAGACTGAAGAGTAATGATGCTGAAAATACAGCTTTGCCATCACAGGAATAAATTACATTTTAAAATAGAACATTTTAATACTATTTCACAATATTAGTGTTTTTACTATATTTTTGATCAAATAAATGCAGCCTTGATGAGCATAAAATACTTATTTCATAAACATTTAAACATTGTTCCCAAACTTTTGAATAGTAGTGTATGTATATGTATGCATGTATATATAAAAATATAATCCATGATATTTCTTATTCAAAACATGTTTTGTGCCAACCCCTGTTGTCCTGAAAATACATCTATTTATTAATATTTTAAAAATTATTTTAACTAAATCATCTAACATGTATGAAATTACGTCACTAAGTTCATTATTCTATTAAATATATTAAAAGTATGATCCCTCTCTTTCTTTTTTTCCTTTAATAAGGTTTCATATTGTAATATTCTTAATTGCATTGATGGTTCCATAAAGAACCTTAAACATCCATGGAATCGTTCTAATGCACAAAAGGTTCTTTACAGTTAAAAAGGTTATTTTGATTATTAAAATGTTCTTCATACTAAGAAAAAAATGGTTCTTTTAAGGGCACAGGTTCTTTGGGGAACCCAAACTGGTTGTTCTGTGGCAGGGGTGTGTAATCCTGCTCCTGGAGGGTCACTGTCCTGCAGAGGTAAACACTCCTGAAGCAGCGGATCAAGCTCTTACAGGACATAGAAACTCACATGAAGCTTGTAACTCTTCAGGACAGTGGCCGTCCAGGACGGAGTATGGACACCCCAACACTGTGAAACCCTCTTTTATTTTTAAAAGTGTTCTTTCTTTCCTGTTCTCAGTATCTGTTGTAAATGTCCTGTGCTCTCTGTTTCTATCAGGCTGGTATAACAGGCTGTACATAAACTTCATCCTCAGGAGACACATATTTTTCTTCATGCTGCAGACATACTTTCCCACAATGCTAATGGTCATGCTCTCCTGGGTCTCCTTCTGGATCGACAGGAGAGCTGTACCGGCTCGTGTCTCTCTAGGTAAACCTCGTCATTTTAGAATCCTGTCCATTAGCAACCATGGTGATTACATTTAAAAATCTTTATTCTGTTTATTTGTTCTATTGAACTGGTCTGATCTCAACGTAAAGCCTGTGACGGGCTGTTTCTGTCAAATCACCCCAGGTGGATTTGTAATGAGCTGTGTGTGTTTTACTGTGTCCTCCCTGGTTATAACAAGCACAAACCGGTTTAGTGGGAACAGAATTAAATTACCTCAAAAATACCTTGATACTCAGGCCAACAGGCATTAGACACGCAGTCAGCAAGTTACGCTTTTCACACACGTCACGGACATCATAGCACATGCCCACAGACAGTCACAATACACTGTGGTTTTTGAACAGGACGGATGAATTTCCCACACGTCTTCCTGTGTGTTTTCTTAAGAAGAACTATTGTTGCAATCTACAATGTGTGAGATAGACAGTGACTAATTTAAAGCAAACGTATACTGAATGTCATGCATTTCTTACACTTTCATTTCCTTTTACACAGTTTGACATCCATAATCTGGGGGTTCTTGTGTGAAATGTAATTAATGGAAACATTGTTTGCTTGCATTTTTTAACTTCCTCTTAAAGTGTCATGTCTGTTACCCATAAAACCGCTTCTCTTTCCCTTCCTTTCGATCTCCTAGGAATCACAACCGTGTTGACCATGACTACTATAATAACGGGCGTCTCGGCATCAATGCCTCAGGTGTCTTATGTGAAGGCGGTGGACATCTATCTTTGGGCCAGTTTCCTCTTTGTTTTTCTGTCGGTCATCGAATATGCTGCCGTGAACTACTTCACTACGGTGGAAGAGATGAAAAAACTTCAGAAAGGAAAGGTCAGGGTCACACACTGATCAGAGATTATATATGGGAATATTTGCTCTGCTAACTGTCTGTGACCAAGACTGAATATTCACTTTTAACTTATACGTTGCCCCCTATGGTAATTTTAAGGCAACACAAATTCATTGCGATAAGAAAAGTTTACCATCGTAAGTTCGTAACCATAGTTTCTGACAAAATACTATCCACATTATCGTCTTCGACGCCTTGAGTGAATTATGGGTGTAACTTCCATTAAGATGTAAACAATCAGTGAAAGACTAGCTCTATGGACACAATATATATACATATTTTAAACTGTGTTATATTATTCTACTCACCCTTCAACCATTGAACATACCACGTAGCCTACATACTTTTAACAGACCATAAATAACCCCAGAAGCGTGAATCTTTCCACAGCAAAATTAAAAGGAAGGTTAAAGGACAATTCCGGCCAAAAATGAACCTAGGGCTAAATAACACATGGGTACCGAGTCGACCGTTCTCTGGGATGCGTTTTCATGATAATCGAATGTAGGCCCACCCAGTTTTAACATTAGTTTTAGTTTAACCACAGATTAGCTTATAACGCTAGTGTATGGGGCATCGAATAAGTAAAAATAAAAATCGCTTGTTAATACCACTAACAAGGCTCAATATAGCCCCACACTAACACTGTAGCATAAATGAGGGTTCCTACCTGCAAACCGAAGCATTGAGAACTTTGTAAGTGTACAGACAGTTTAATAAGAAGATACTTTATAAAGACCGTACACTTCGCGTATATAGGCAGGAGCCATCTTTGGAAAACGAACCCCGAACGACCTGGTCGATAGTCACAGTTCAGCTCCCGTAGCACTCTTTTACGGTCTATGGTCATTTTTTACAGTCTATGTCTATGGTATCACAGCGTATTTAACGTGCATGTGTATTTAGCACTAGGTTCATTTTTGCCCTGAATTGTCCTTTGAATATCACTGTGGTATTATGTAACATACGTTGCTGTAATAATAAAAAATTAGTTTTATTTACTTCACCATTGCGTGATACTATTTCAAAATGATTTCAGTCATTTTGACAGATAATAAATAGTATTTACCTGTGAAAACAAACCTGGAAAGAGACGTGAGGATTTGGGGAGAAAAAAAGAGATTCTTTGTGTATTCCAGTTAATTATTAATGATATAGTAAATCAAATCGGGAGAACAGACCACAAATGTGCAGTAAGTTATATGTTGACCTTTTTCATACTATTAAAGTGGAATGAGCAAAAGGAAAAAAGAAAATAATCATGAGCAAAAAGAACGCAGTGACTGAAAAGAGCTCTTGATATTCTTGTTTATAGGCCTAACATGTCACGTTAAAATACCAACCTTATGATTTGAAATGATTCGTTTCAGTCTTTTTGAATGGAAGTTCCCCAAACCGGAAGTGCCGCCCATAATTCGAAACGCAGTAAACTCGACAGGAATATGGTGGATAATAATAATCATAATTTATAAGTAATATAATATAAATACATTTATTTTTGTATTTATCATTTTGTTAACCAATTAAAAACAATGTCATTGGTGTAACAAAACTTTACCTTGGTAACCATAATTTTCTGGCAAAATACTATAATAATAATATAATATGAAATTAATATTTATAAAAATTGTAATTTATTATTTTATTATTATTTTATCAACAAAATCAAAACATCTTTGAATTTTGACAAAATTAAAATAACATATTTAAAAATCAATAAAAAAAATTAAATCTTGAAGATAAATAAATGCATTTATAATATTATTTTTTAATTTTATTAACAAAATTGAAGGATAAACACTATATTATAATATTATATATAATAATATATTATGTATACATTATAATATAAATACTATGTAATAATAATAATTATTCATAATAGCCTAAATAATATAATATAAATACATTTATTTTTATTGTTTTATTAACAAATTAAAACAATTTAATTGGACTTACAAAACTTTACCTTGGTAACGATTCTGTCAAACGATTATAGTTTCTTGCAAAATATAGTAAAAAATAATAGTTATAATAATAATACAATTACAATAATTATTAGTGATTTAATAATAATATTATTATTAATAATATAAATATAATTCATAAATAATATAATATAAATATTTATTTTTATCTTCAATTTTATTAAAATTAAAACGATAAAGAGATTTTTAATGCTTCTTGCAATGATGAAGGAAAACCCATATTAATTTATTTTGGTTTTACAGTAGTAACAACTCAAATCAAATGGGTTACAAATGGCATTAGTTGACTTTAAATTTTAATATAAATGAATATATATTTTTTGTAACATTATTATTTTGTACTCCATAACAGATATTCCCTTTTTTGCATTTCTCTTTCTTTTGCTTCCTACCAAAGCTTCCAGTTTCTTACAACGCATCCCAGGCTATGGCCTATGATGGCTGCTTTCACGATGACATAGATGTCTCGCCTTTCCCCGATCTCCCCACCACTCCCAGCACCACGCGGACCATCCCGCCCAGGGCCTCTTCTACTGACCCGCCACCCACCGAAGGCACCCGACTTTGGAGGAAACGTTCAGTGGGCAAAAACATCCGATTCATAATGAGCAACAGCTACATGATTGACTCGTACTCCAGAATCCTCTTTCCAGTGGCGTATCTTCTCTTCAACATCATCTACTGGTGTATCTACTCTTGATTATGTAGCTTGGGTTTTTCCTAAAGTACTGTTATTGCACAAGACAAATGGACAAACGATTACAATAAGCACAAGTGACCTGACGAAGTGGACAGTGTTGATAAAATGCTACAATGGAGAAAGATCCATATGGACATTAGATATGTGTAAAAACTCTCTTAAAAGATCTTTTAAACATTTTTTTATTTCTTATAGCATTTGAAGCAATGTCTTTTGCCATAAATGAACTTTAAAACACAAGGAGCATGTTCATCTCATTTAAGGATACTCTGTACAAATGGCTGCTTATAACTTTTCTCATGAGATCCATCCATCATCCCAACTTTATCTACTCAACTCGGGTCTCTTTCTCAAGCCACCCCATGTGGAAACCAAGACAACCTGATTTATATGCTTAATAATTATATGAACATGTGAATAAAATAAATAAAATAACCCCCCTTCTAGTTTTAGTCTTATATAGTAAGACTTTTGACTCAGTATAAAGTTTGGGCCATGTTTTTCTGGTAGAACCGCCCACTTGAACAGGAAGTGATGAGTAAAGGGACCAATCACAGTAACCCATAACATTTACACTACCGATCAAACGTTTGGGGATGGTAATATTTTTAAATGAAAAAAGTCTCTTATGCTCACCAAGACTGCATTATTTGGTCAAAAATACAGTAAAAACAGTAATTTATTAAATATTACAATTTAATTGTAAAGTTTAACATTTTTTATCATATATTTTAAAATGTCATTTATTTATGCAATGGTAAAGCTGAATTTTCAGTCACATGATCCCTCAGGAATCATTCTTTTTTCTTTTCTTTATCAATGTTGAAAACAGTTTTGATCCTTAAAGGTGCAGTGTGTGATTTTTAGCGACATCTAGCGGTTCGGCTGCGAGTTGCACTAAGGGCTCAGCCACTGCTCATATAGAGATGTATATGACTGCTCACCCCTCCCTTTCGAAGAAGCTATGGTGGCTAAAAAGGACAAACATATCGTCGTTTGAGACAGCAGAGAATAGCCAGAGTAAGCCGAGAGTGTGTAA